>NC_091290.1:157074760-157360546 GCF_032444005.1 Ranitomeya imitator
ATGACTGCAGACAGGATCTTATCATGTATCTCTGTATACAGGGAGCTCCCCCTAGTGGTGACTGCAGACAGGGTCTTATCATGTATCTCTGTATACAGTGAGCTCCCCCTAGTGGTGGCTGCAGACAGGATCTTATCATGTATCTCTGTATACAGGGAGCTCCCCCTAGTGGTGGCTGCAGACAGGATCTTATCATGTATCTCTGTATACAGGGAGCTCCCCCTAGTGGTGACTGCAGACAGGATCTTACCATGTATCTCTGTATTCAGGGAGCTCCCCCTAGTGGTGGCTGCAGACAGGATCTTATCATGTATCTCTGTATACAGGGAGCTGCCCCTAGTGGTGGCTGCAGACAGGATCTTATCATGTATCTCTGTATACAGGGAGCTCCCCCTAGTGGTGACTGCAGACAGGATCTTACCATGTATCTCTGTATTCAGGGAGCTCCCCCTAGTGGTGGCTGCAGACAGGATCTTATCATGTATCTCTGTATACAGGGAGCTCCCCCTAGTGGTGGCTGCAGACAGGATCTTATCATGTATCTCTGTATATAGGGAGCTCCCCCTAGTGGTGACTGCAGACAGGATCTTATCATGTATCTCTGTATACAGGGAGCTCCCCCTAGTGGTGACTGCAGACAGGATCTTATCATGTATCTCTGTATACAGGGAGCTCCCCCTAGTGGTGACTGCAGACAGGATCTTACCATGTATCTCTGTATACAGGGAGCTCCCCCTAGTGGTGGCTGCAGACAGGATCTTATCATGTATCTCTGTATACAGGGAGCTCCCCCTAGTGGTGACTGCAGACAGGATCTTATCATGTATCTCTGTATACAGGGAGCTCCCCCTAGTGGTGGCTGCAGACAGGATCTTATCATGTATCTCTGTATATAGGGAGCTCCCCCTAGTGGTGACTGCAGACAGGATCTTTTCATGTATCTCTGTATACAGGGAGCTCCCCCTAGTGGTGGCTGCAGACAGGATCTTATCATGTATCTCTGTATACAGGGAGCTCCCCCTAGTGGTGACTGCAGACAGGATCTTATCATGTATCTCTGTATATAGGGAGCTCCCCCTAGTGGTAGCTGCAGACAGGATCTTATCATGTATCTCTGTATACAGGGAGCTCCCCCTAGTGGTGACTGCAGACAGGATCTTATCATGTATCTCTGTATACAGGGAGCTCCCCCTAGTGGTGGCTGCAGACAGAATCTTATCATGTATCTCTGTATACAGGGAGCTCCCCCTAGTAGTGGCCGCAGACAGGATCTTATCATGTATCTCTGTGTACAGGGAGCTCCCCCTAGTGGTGGCTGCAGACAGGATCTTATCATGTATCTCTGTATACAGGGAGCTCCCCCTAGTGGTGGCTGCAGACAGGATCTTATCATGTATCTCTGTATACAGGGAGCTCCCCCTAGTGGTGACTGCAGACAGAATCTTATCATGTATCTCTGTGTACAGGGAGCTCCCCCTAGTGGTGACTGCAGACAGGATCTTATCATGTATCTCTGTATACAGGGAGCTCCCCCTAGTGGTGGCTGCAGACAGGATCTTATCATGTATCTCTGTATACAGGGAGCTCCCCCTAGTGGTGGCTGCAGACAGGGTCTTATCATGTATCTCTGTATACAGGGAGCTCACCCCAAGTGGTGACTGCAGACAGGATCTTATCATGTATCTCTGTATACAGGGAGCTCCCCCTAGTGGTGGCTGCAGACAGGATCTTATCATGTATCTCTGTATACAGGGAGCTCCCTCTAGTGGTGACTGCAGACAGGATCTTATCATGTATCTCTGTATACAGGGAGCTCCCCCTAGTGGTGACTGCAGACAGGATCTTATGTATCTCTGTATACAGGGAGCACCCCCTAGTGATGACTGCAGACAGGATCTTATCATGTATCTCTGTATACAGGGAGCTCCCTCTAGTGGTGACTGCAGACAGGATCTTATCATGTATCTCTGTATACAGGGAGCTCCCCCTAGTGGTGACTGCAGACAGGATCTTATCATATATCTCTGTATACAGGGAGCTCCCCCTAGTGGTGGCTGCAGACAGGATCTTATCATGTATCTCTGTATACAGGGAGCTCCCCCTAGTGGTGGCTGCAGACAGGATCTTACCATGTATCTCTGTATACAGGGAGCTCACCCCAAGTGGTGACTGCAGACAGGATCTTATCATGTATCTCTGTATACAGGGAGCTCCCCCTAGTGGTGGCTGCAGACAGGATCTTATCATGTATCTCTGTATACAGGGAGCTCCCTCTAGTGGTGACTGCAGACAGGATCTTATCATGTATCTCTGTATACAGGGAGCTCCCCCTAGTGGTGGCTGCAGACAGGATCTTATCATGTATCTCTGTATACAGGGAGCTCCCCCTAGTGGTGACTGCAGACAGGATCTTATCATGTATCTCTGTATACAGGGAGCTCCCCCTAGTGGTGACTGCAGACAGGATCTTATCATGTATCTCTGTGTACAGGGAGCTCCCCCTAGTGGTGGCTGCAGACAGGATCTTATCATGTATCTCTGTATACAGGGAGCTCCCTCTAGTGGTGGCTGCAGACAGGATCTTATCATGTATCTCTGTATACAGGGAGCTCCCCCTAGTGGTGGCTGCAGACAGGATCTTATCATATATCTCTGTATACAGGGAGCTCCCCCTAGTGGTGGCTGCAGACAGGATCTTATCATGTATCTCTGTATACAGGGAGCTCCCCCTAGTGGTGGCTGCAGACAGGATCTTATCATGTATCTCTATATACAGGGAGCTCTCCCTAGTGGTGGCTGTAGACAGGATCTTATCATGTTTCTCTGTATACAGGGAGCTCCCCCTAGTGGTGACTGCAGACAGGATCTTATCGTGTATCTCTGTATACAGGGAGCTCCCCCTAGTGGTGGCTGCAGACAGGATCTTATCATGTATCTCTGTATACAGGGAGCTCCCCCTAGTGGTGACTGCAGACAGGATCTTATCATATATCTCTGTATACAGGGAGCTCCCCCTAGTGGTGGCTGCAGACAGGATCTTATCATGTATCTCTGTATACAGGGAGCTTCCCCTAGTGGTGACTGCAGACAGGATCTTATAATATATCTCTGTATACAGGGAGCTCCCCCTAGTGGTGACTGCAGACAGGATCTTATCATGTATCTCTGTATACAGGGAGCTCCCCCTAGTGGTGACTGCAGACAGGATCTTATCATGTATCTCTGTATACAGGGAGCTCCCCCTAGTGGTGACTGCAGACAGGATCTTATGTATCTCTGTATACAGGGAGCACCCCCTAGTGATGACTGCAGACAGGATCTTATCATATATCTCTGTATACAGGGAGCTCCCCCTAGTGGTGACTGCAGACAGGATCTTATCATGTATCTCTGTATACAGGAAGCTCCCCCTAGTGGTGGCTGCAGACAGGATCTTACCATGTATCTCTGTATACAGGGAGCTCCCCCTAGTGGTGACTGCAGACAGGATCTTATCATATATCTCTGTATACAGGGAGCTCCCCCTAGTGGTGACTGCAGACAGGATCTTATCATGTATCTCTGTATACAGAGAGCTCCCCCTAGTGGTGGCTGCAGACAGGATCTTACCATGTATCTCTGTATACAGGGAGCTCCCCCTAGTGGTGACTGCAGACAGGATCTTATCATGTATCTATGTATACAGGGAGCTCCCCCTAGTGGTGACTGCAGACAGGATCTTATCATGTATATCTGTATACAGGGAGCTCCCCCTAGTGGTGGCTGCAGACAGGATCTTATCATGTATCTCTGTATACAGGGAGCTCCCCCTAGTGGTGGCTGCAGACAGGATCTTATCATGTATCTCTGTATACAGGGAGCTCCCCTAGTGGTGGCTGCAGACAGGTTCTTATCACGTATCTCTGTATACAGGGAGCTCCCCCTAGTGGTGGCTGCAGACAGGATCTTATCATGTATCTCTGTATACAGGGAGCTCCCCCTAGTGGTGGCTGCAGACAGAATCTTATCATGTATCTCTGTATACAGGGAGCTCCCCCTAGTGGTGACTGCAGACAGGATCTTATCATGTATCTATGTATACAGGGAGCTCCCCCTAGTGGTGACTGCAGACAGGATCTTATCATGTATCTATGTATACAGGGAGCTCCCCCTAGTGGTGACTGCAGACAGGATCTTATCATGTATATCTGTATACAGGGAGCTCCCCCTAGTGGTGGCTGCAGACAGGATCTTATCATGTATCTCTGTATACAGGGAGCTCCCCCTAGTGGTGGCTGCAGACAGAATCTTATCATGTATCTCTGTATACAGGGAGCTCCCCCTAGTGGTGATTGCTGACAGGATCTTATCACGTATCTCTGTATACAGGGAGCTGCCCCTAGTGGTGACTGCAGACAGGATCTTGTGTATCTCTGTATACAGGGAGCTCCCCCTAGTGGTGACTGCAGACAGGATCTTATCATGTATCTCTGTATACAGGGAGCTCCCCCTAGTGGTGACTGCAGACAGGATCTTATCATGTATCTCTGTACACAGGGAGCTCCCACTAGTGGTGACTGCAGACAGGTTCTTATCATGTATCTCTGTATACAGGGAGCTCCCCCTAGTGGTGGCTGCAGACAGGATCTTATCATATATCTCTATATACAGGGAGCTCCCCCTAGTGGTGACTGCAGACAGGATCTTATCATGTATCTCTGTATACAGGGAGCTCCCCCTAGTGGTGACTGCAGACAGGATCTTATCATGTATCTCTGTATACAGGGAGCTCCCCCTAGTGGTGACTGCAGACAGGATCTTATCATGTATCTCTGTACACAGGGAGCTCCCCCTAGTGGTGACTTTAGACAGGTTCTTATCATGTATCTCTGTATACAGGGAGCTCCCCCTAGTGGTGACTGCAGACAGGATCTTATCATGTATCTCTGTACACAGGGAGCTCCCACTAGTGGTGACTGCAGACAGGTTCTTATCATGTATCTCTGTATACAGGGAGCTCCCCCTAGTGGTGACTGCAGACAGGATCTTATCATGTATCTCTGTATACAGGGAGCTCCCCCTAGTGGTGACTGCAGACAGGATCTTACCATGTATCTCTGTATACAGGGAGCTCCCCCTAGTGGTGGCTGCAGACAGGATCTTATCATGTATCTCTATATACAGGGAGCTCCCCCTAGTGGTGGCTGCAGACAGGATCTTATCATGTATCTCTGTATACAGGGAGCTCCCACTAGTGGTGACTGCAGACAGGATCTTATCTTATGTATCTCTGTATACAGGGAGCTCCCCCTAGTGGTGACTGCAGACAGGATCTTATCATGTATCTCTGTGTACAGGGAGCTCCCCCTAGTGGTGGCTGCAGACAGGATCTTATCATGTATCTCTGTATACAGGGAGCTCCCCCTAGTGGTGGCTGCAGACAGGATCTTATCACGTATCTCTGTATACAGGGAGCTGCCCCTAGTGGTGGCTGCAGACAGGATCTTATCACGTATCTCTGTATACAGGGAGCTCCCCCTAGTGGTGGCTGCAGACAGGATCTTATCATGTATCTCTGTATACAGGGAGCTCCCCCTAGTGGTGACTGCAGACAGGATCTTATCATGTATCTCTGTATACAGGGAGCTCCCCCTAGTGGTGACTGCAGACAGGATCTTATCATGTATCTCTGTATACAGGGAGCTCCCCCTAGTGGTGGCTGCAGACAGGATCTTATCTTGTATCTCTGTATACAGGGAGCTCCCCCTAGTGGTGACTGCAGACAGGATCTTATCATGTATCTCTGTATACAGGGAGCTCCCCCTAGTGGTGGCTGCAGACAGGATCTTATCATGTATCTCTGTATACAGGGAGCTCCCCCTAGTGGTGACTGCAGACAGGATCTTATCATGTATCTCTGTATACAGGGAGCTCTCCCTAGTGGTGGCTGCAGACAGGATCTTATCTTATGTATCTCTGTATACAGGGAGCTCCCCCTAGTGGTGGCTGCAGACAGGATCTTATCATGTATCTCTGTATACAGGGAACTCCCCCTAGTGGTGGCTGCAGACAGGGTCTTATCATGTATCTCTGTATACAGGGAGCTCCCCCTAGTGGTGGCTGCAGACAGGATCTTATCATGTATCTCTGTATACAGGGAGCTCCCCCTAGTGGTGACTGCAGACAGGATCTTATCATGTATCTCTGTATACAGGGAGCTTCCACTAGTGGTGGCTGCAGACAGAATCTTATCATGTATCTCTGTATACGGGGAGCTCCCCCTAGTGGTGACTGCAGACAGGATCTTATCATGTATCTCTGTATACGGGGAGCTCCCCCTAGTGGTGACTGCAGACAGGATCTTATCATGTATCTCTGTATACGGGGAGCTCCCCCTAGTGGTGACTGCAGACAGGATCTTATCATGTATCTCTGTATACGGGGAGCTCCCCCTAGTGGTGGCTGCAGACAGGTTCTTATCATGTATCTCTGTATACATGGAGCTCCCCCTAGTGGTGGCTGCAGACAGGATCTTATCATGTATCTCTGTATACAGGGAGCTCCCCCTAGTGGTGACTGCAGACAGGATCTTATCATGTATCTCTGTATACAGGGAGCTGCCCCCTAGTGGTGGCTGCAGACAGGATCTTATCATGTATCTCTATATACAGGGAGCTCCCCCTAGTGGTGACTGCAGACAGGATCTTATCATGTTTCTCTGTATACAGGGAGCTCCCCCTAGTGGTGACTGCAGACAGGATCTTATAATATATCTCTGTATACAGGGAGCTCCCCCTAGTGGTGACTGCAGACAGGATCTTATCATGTATCTCTGTATACAGGGAGCTCCCCCTAGTGGTGACTGCAGACAGGATCTTATCATGTATCTCTGTATACAGGGAGCTCCCCCTAGTGGTGACTGCAGACAGGATCTTATGTATCTCTGTATACAGGGAGCACCCCCTAGTGATGACTGCAGACAGGATCTTATCATATATCTCTGTATACAGGGAGCTCCCCCTAGTGGTGACTGCAGACAGGATCTTATCATGTATCTCTGTATACAGGAAGCTCCCCCTAGTGGTGGCTGCAGACAGGATCTTACCATGTATCTCTGTATACAGGGAGCTCCCCCTAGTGGTGACTGCAGACAGGATCTTATCATATATCTCTGTATACAGGGAGCTCCCCCTAGTGGTGACTGCAGACAGGATCTTATCATGTATCTCTGTATACAGAGAGCTCCCCCTAGTGGTGGCTGCAGACAGGATCTTACCATGTATCTCTGTATACAGGGAGCTCCCCCTAGTGGTGACTGCAGACAGGATCTTATCATGTATCTATGTATACAGGGAGCTCCCCCTAGTGGTGACTGCAGACAGGATCTTATCATGTATATCTGTATACAGGGAGCTCCCCCTAGTGGTGGCTGCAGACAGGATCTTATCATGTATCTCTGTATACAGGGAGCTCCCCCTAGTGGTGGCTGCAGACAGAATCTTATCATGTATCTCTGTATACAGGGAGCTCCCCCTAGTGGTGACTGCAGACAGGATCTTATCATGTATCTATGTATACAGGGAGCTCCCCCTAGTGGTGACTGCAGACAGGATCTTATCATGTATCTATGTATACAGGGAGCTCCCCCTAGTGGTGACTGCAGACAGGATCTTATCATGTATATCTGTATACAGGGAGCTCCCCCTAGTGGTGGCTGCAGACAGGATCTTATCATGTATCTCTGTATACAGGGAGCTCCCCCTAGTGGTGGCTGCAGACAGAATCTTATCATGTATCTCTGTATACAGGGAGCTCCCCCTAGTGGTGATTGCTGACAGGATCTTATCACGTATCTCTGTATACAGGGAGCTGCCCCTAGTGGTGACTGCAGACAGGATCTTGTGTATCTCTGTATACAGGGAGCTCCCCCTAGTGGTGACTGCAGACAGGATCTTATCATGTATCTCTGTATACAGGGAGCTCCCCCTAGTGGTGACTGCAGACAGGATCTTATCATGTATCTCTGTACACAGGGAGCTCCCACTAGTGGTGACTGCAGACAGGTTCTTATCATGTATCTCTGTATACAGGGAGCTCCCCCTAGTGGTGGCTGCAGACAGGATCTTATCATATATCTCTATATACAGGGAGCTCCCCCTAGTGGTGACTGCAGACAGGATCTTATCATGTATCTCTGTATACAGGGAGCTCCCCCTAGTGGTGACTGCAGACAGGATCTTATCATGTATCTCTGTACACAGGGAGCTCCCCCTAGTGGTGACTTTAGACAGGTTCTTATCATGTATCTCTGTATACAGGGAGCTCCCCCTAGTGGTGACTGCAGACAGGATCTTATCATGTATCTCTGTACACAGGGAGCTCCCACTAGTGGTGACTGCAGACAGGTTCTTATCATGTATCTCTGTATACAGGGAGCTCCCCCTAGTGGTGACTGCAGACAGGATCTTATCATGTATCTCTGTATACAGGGAGCTCCCCCTAGTGGTGACTGCAGACAGGATCTTACCATGTATCTCTGTATACAGGGAGCTCCCCCTAGTGGTGGCTGCAGACAGGATCTTATCATGTATCTCTATATACAGGGAGCTCCCCCTAGTGGTGGCTGCAGACAGGATCTTATCATGTATCTCTGTATACAGGGAGCTCCCACTAGTGGTGACTGCAGACAGGATCTTATCTTATGTATCTCTGTATACAGGGAGCTCCCCCTAGTGGTGACTGCAGACAGGATCTTATCATGTATCTCTGTGTACAGGGAGCTCCCCCTAGTGGTGGCTGCAGACAGGATCTTATCATGTATCTCTGTATACAGGGAGCTCCCCCTAGTGGTGGCTGCAGACAGGATCTTATCACGTATCTCTGTATACAGGGAGCTCCCCCTAGTGGTGGCTGCAGACAGGATCTTATCATGTATCTCTGTATACAGGGAGCTCCCCCTAGTGGTGGCTGCAGACAGGATCTTATCATGTATCTCTGTATACAGGGAGCCCCCCCTAGTGGTGACTGCTGACAGGATCTTATCATGTATCTCTGTATACAGGGAGCTCCCCCTAGTGGTGGCTGCAGACAGGATCTTATCATGTATCTCTGTATACAGGGAGCTCCCCCTAGTGGTGACTGCAGACAGGATCTTATCATGTATCTCTGTATACAGGGAGCTCCCCCTAGTGGTGGCTGCAGACAGGATCTTATCATGTATCTCTGTATACAGGGAGCTCCCCCTAGTGGTGACTGCAGACAGGATCTTATCATGTATCTCTGTATACAGGGAGCTCCCCCTAGTGGTGACTGCAGACAGGATCTTATCATGTATCTCTGTATACAGGGAGCTCCCCCTAGTGGTGGCTGCAGACAGGATCTTATCTTGTATCTCTGTATACAGGGAGCTCCCCCTAGTGGTGACTGCAGACAGGATCTTATCATGTATCTCTGTATACAGGGAGCTCCCCCTAGTGGTGGCTGCAGACAGGATCTTATCATGTATCTCTGTATACAGGGAGCTCCCCCTAGTGGTGACTGCAGACAGGATCTTATCATGTATCTCTGTATACAGGGAGCTCTCCCTAGTGGTGGCTGCAGACAGGATCTTATCTTATGTATCTCTGTATACAGGGAGCTCCCCCTAGTGGTGGCTGCAGACAGGATCTTATCATGTATCTCTGTATACAGGGAACTCCCCCTAGTGGTGGCTGCAGACAGGGTCTTATCATGTATCTCTGTATACAGGGAGCTCCCCCTAGTGGTGGCTGCAGACAGGATCTTATCATGTATCTCTGTATACAGGGAGCTCCCCCTAGTGGTGACTGCAGACAGGATCTTATCATGTATCTCTGTATACAGGGAGCTCCCCCTAGTGGTGACTGCAGACAGGATCTTATCATGTATCTCTGTATACGGGGAGCTCCCCCTAGTGGTGACTGCAGACAGGATCTTATCATGTATCTCTGTATACGGGGAGCTCCCCCTAGTGGTGGCTGCAGACAGGTTCTTATCATGTATCTCTGTATACATGGAGCTCCCCCTAGTGGTGGCTGCAGACAGGATCTTATCATGTATCTCTGTATACAGGGAGCTCCCCCTAGTGGTGACTGCAGACAGGATCTTATCATGTATCTCTGTATACAGGGAGCTGCCCCCTAGTGGTGGCTGCAGACAGGATCTTATCATGTATCTCTATATACAGGGAGCTCCCCCTAGTGGTGACTGCAGACAGGATCTTATCATGTTTCTCTGTATACAGGGAGCTCCCCCTAGTGGTGACTGCAGACAGGATCTTATCATGTATCTCTGTATACAGGGAGCTCCCCCTAGTGGTGACTGCAGACAGGGTCTTATCATGTATCTCTGTATACAGGGAGCTCCCCCTCGTGGTGACTGCAGACAGGATCTTATCATGTATCTCTGTATACAGGGAGCTCCCCCTAGTGGTGACTGCAGACAGGATCTTATCATGTATCTCTGTATACAGGGAGCTCCCCCTAGTGGTGACTGCAGACAGGGTCTTATCATGTATCTCTGTATACAGGGAGCTCCCCCTAGTGGTGACTGCAGACAGGGTCTTATCATGTATCTCTGAATACAGGGTGCTCCCCCTAGTGGTGACTGCAGACAGGATCTTATCAAGTATCTCTGTATACAGGGAGCTCCCCCTAGTGGTGGCTGCAGACAGGATCTTATCATGTATCTCTGTATACAGGGAGCTCCCCCTAGTGGTGAGTGCAGACAGGATCTTATCATGTATACAGGGAGCTCCCCCTAGTGGTGACTGCAGACAGGATCTTATCATGTATCTCTGTATACGGGGAGCTCCCCCTAGTGATGACTGCAGACAGGATCTTATCATGTATCTCTGTATACAGGGAGCTCCCCCTAGTGGTGACTGCAGACAGGGTCTTATCATGTATCTCTGTATACAGGGAGCTCCCCCTAGTGGTGGCTGCAGACAGGATCTTATCATGTATCTCTGTATACAGGGAGCTCCCCCTAGTGGTGGCTGCAGACAGGATCTTATCATGTATCTCTGTATACAGGGAGCTCCCCCTAGTGGTGACTGCAGACAGGATCTTACCATGTATCTCTGTATTCAGGGAGCTCCCCCTAGTGGTGGCTGCAGACAGGATCTTATCATGTATCTCTGTATACAGGGAGCTCCCCCTAGTGGTGACTGCAGACAGGATCTTATCATGTATCTCTGTATACAGGGAGCTGCCCCTAGTGGTGGCTGCAGACAGGATCTTATCATGTATCTCTGTATACAGGGAGCTCCCCCTAGTGGTGACTGCAGACAGGATCTTACCATGTATCTCTGTATTCAGGGCGCTCCCCCTAGTGGTGGCTGCAGACAGGATCTTATCATGTATCTCTGTATACAGGGAGCTCCCCCTAGTGGTGGCTGCAGACAGGATCTTATCATGTATCTCTGTATATAGGGAGCTCCCCCTAGTGGTGACTGCACACAGGATCTTATCATGTATCTCTGTATACAGGGAGCTCCCCCTAGTGGTGACTGCAGACAGGATCTTATCATGTATCTCTGTATACAGGGAGCTCCCCCTAGTGGTGACTGCAGACAGGATCTTACCATGTATCTCTGTATACAGGGAGCTCCCCCTAGTGGTGGCTGCAGACAGGATCTTATCATGTATCTCTGTATACAGGGAGCTCCCCCTAGTGGTGACTGCAGACAGGATCTTATCATGTATCTCTGTATACAGGGAGCTCCCCCTAGTGGTGGCTGCAGACAGGATCTTATCATGTATCTCTGTATATAGGGAGCTCCCCCTAGTGGTGGCTGCAGACAGGATCTTATCATGTATCTCTGTATACAGGGAGCTCCCCCTAGTGGTGACTGCAGACAGGATCTTACCATGTATCTCTATATACAGGGAGCTCCCCCTAGTGGTGGCTGCAGACAGGATCTTATCATGTATCTCTGTATATAGGGAGCTCCCCCTAGTGGTGACTGCAGACAGGATCTTTTCATGTATCTCTGTATACAGGGAGCTCCCCCTAGTGGTGGCTGCAGACAGGATCTTATCATGTATCTCTGTATACAGGGAGCTCCCCCTAGTGGTGACTGCAGACAGGATCTTATCATGTATCTCTGTATATAGGGAGCTCCCCCTAGTGGTAGCTGCAGACAGGATCTTATCATGTATCTCTGTATACAGGGAGCTCCCCCTAGTGGTGACTGCAGACAGGATCTTATCATGTATCTCTGTATACAGGGAGCTCCCCCTAGTGGTGGCCGCAGACAGGATCTTATCATGTATCTCTGTGTACAGGGAGCTCCCCCTAGTGGTGACTGCAGACAGGATCTTATCATGTATCTCTGTATACAGGGAGCTCCCCCTAGTGGTGGCTGCAGACAGGATCTTATCATGTATCTCTGTATACAGGGAGCTCCCCCTAGTGGTGGCTGCAGACAGGATCTTATCTTATGTATCTCTGTATACAGGGAGCTCCCCCTAGTGGTGGCTGTAGACAGGATCTTATCATGTATCTCTGTATACAGGGAGCTCCCCCTAGTGGTGGCTGCAGACAGGATCTTACCATGTATGTCTGTATACAGGGAGCTCACCCCAAGTGGTGACTGCAGACAGGATCTTATCATGTATCTCTGTATACAGGGAGCTCCCCCTAGTGGTGGCTGCAGACAGGATCTTATCATGTATCTCTGTATACAGGGAGCTCCCCCTAGTGGTGACTGCAGACAGGATCTTATGTATCTCTGTATACAGGGAGCACCCCCTAGTGATGACTGCAGACAGGATCTTATCATGTATCTCTGTATACAGGGAGCTCCCTCTAGTGGTGACTGCAGACAGGATCTTATCATGTATCTCTGTATACAGGGAGCTCCCCCTAGTGGTGGCTGCAGACAGGATCTTACCATGTATCTCTGTATACAGGGAGCTCACCCCAAGTGGTGACTGCAGACAGGATCTTATCATGTATCTCTGTATACAGGGAGCTCCCCCTAGTGGTGGCTGCAGACAGGATCTTATCATGTATCTCTGTATACAGGGAGCTCCCTCTAGTGGTGACTGCAGACAGGATCTTATCATGTATCTCTGTATACAGGGAGCTCCCCCTAGTGGTGACTGGAGACAGGATCTTATCATATATCTCTGTATACAGGGAGCTCCCCCTAGTGGTGACTGCAGACAGGATCTTACAATGTATCTCTGTATACAGGGAGCTCCCCCTAGTGGTGACTGCAGACAGGATCTTACCATGTATCTCTGTATACAGGGAGCTCCCCCTAGTGGTGGCTGCAGACAGGATCTTACCATGTATCTCTATATACAGGGAGCTCCCCCTAGTGGTGGCTGCAGACAGGATCTTACCATGTATCTCTGTATACAGGGAGCTCCCCCTAGTGGTGACTGCTGACAGGATCTTATCATGTATCTCTGTATACAGGGAGCTCCCCCTAGTGGTGGCTGCAGACAAGATCTTATCATATATCTCTGTATACAGGGAGCTCCCCCTAGTGGTGGCTGCAGACAGGATCTTATCATGTATCTCTGTATACAGGGAGCTCCCCCTAGTGGTGGCTGCAGACAGGATATTATCATGTATCTCTGTATACAGGGAGCTCCCCCTAGTGGTGACTGCATACAGGATCTTACCATGTATCTGTATACAGGGAGCTCCCCCTAGTGGTGGCTGCAGACAGGATCTTATCATGTATCTCTGTATACAGGGAGCTCCCCCTAGTGGTGGCTGCAGACAGGATCTTATCATGTATCTCTGTATACAGGGAGCTCCCCCTAGTGGTGACTGCAGACAGGATCTTATCATGTATCTCTGTATACAGGGAGCTCCCCCTAGTGGTGACTGCAGACAGGATCTTATAATGTATCTCTGTATACAGGGAGCTCCCCCTAGTGGTGGCTGCAGACAGGATCTTATCATGTATTTCTGTATACGGGGAGCTCCCCCTAGTGGTGGCTGCAGACAGAATCTTATCATGTATCTCTGTATACAGGGAGCTCCCCCTAGTGGTGGCTGCAGACAGGATCTTATCATGTATCTCTGTATACAGGGAGCTCCCACTAGTGGTGACTGCAGACAGGATCTTATCATGTATCTCTGTATACAGGGAGCTCTCCCTAGTGGTGGCTGCAGACAGGATCTTATCATGTATCTCTGTATACAGGGAGCTCCCCCTAGTGGTGACTGCAGACAGGATCTTATCATGTATCTCTGTATACAGGGAGCTCCCCCTAGTGGTGGCTGCAGACAGGATCTTATGTATCTCTGTATACAGGGAGCTCCCCCTAGTGGTGGCTGCAGACAGGATCTTATCATGTATCTCTGTATACAGGGAGCTCCCCCTAGTGGTGACTGCAGACAGGATCTTATCATGTATCTCTGTATACAGGGAGCTCCCACTAGTGGTGGCTGCAGACAGGATCTTATCATATATCTCTGTATACAGGGAGCTCCCCCTAGTAGTGGCTGCAGACAGGATCTTATCATGTATCTCTGTATACAGGGAGCTCCCCCTAGTGGTGACTGCAGACAGGATCTTATCGTGTATCTCTATATACAGGGAGCTCCCCCTAGTGGTGGCTGCAGACAGGATCTTATCATGTATCTCTGTATACAGGGAGCTCCCCCTAGTGGTGACTGCAGACAGGATCTTATCATGTATCTCTGTATACAGGGAGCTCCCTCTAGTGGTGGCTGCAGACAGGATCTTACCATGTATCTCTATATACAGGGAGCTCCCCCTAGTGGTGGCTGCAGACAGGATCTTATTATATATCTCTGTATACAGGGAGCTCCCCCTAGTGGTGGCTGCAGACAGGATCTTATCATGTATCTCTGTATACAGGGAGCTCCCCCTAGTGGTGACTGCATGCAGGATCTTACCATGTATCTGTATACAGGGAGCTCCCCCTAGTGGTGGCTGCAGACAGGATCTTATCATGTATCTCTGTATACAGGGAGCTCCCCTAGTGGTGACTGCAGACAGGATCTTATCATGTATCTCTGTATACAGGGAGCTCCCCCTAGTGGTGGCTGCAGACAGGATCTTATCATGTATCTCTGTATACAGGGAGCTGCCCCTAGTGGTGGCTGCAGACAGGATCTTATCACGTATCTCTGTATACAGGGAGCTCCCCCTAGTGGTGGCTGCAGACAGGATCTTATCACGTATCTCTGTATACAGGGAGCTCCCCCTAGTGGTGACTGCAGACAGGATCTTATCATGTATCTCTGTATACAGGGAGCTCCCCCTAGTGGTGACTGCAGACAGGATCTTATCATGTATCTCTGTATACAGGGAGCTCCCCCTAGTGGTGGCTGCAGACAGGATCTTATCTTGTATCTCTGTATACAGGGAGCTCCCCCTAGTGGTGACTGCAGACAGGATCTTATCATGTATATCTGTATACAGGGAGCTCCCCCTAGTGGTGGCTGCAGACAGGATCTTATCATGTATCTCTGTATACAGGGAGCTCCCCCTAGTGGTGACTGCAGACAGGATCTTATCATGTATCTCTGTATACAGGGAGCTCCCCCTAGTGGTGGCTGCAGACAGGATCTTATCATGTATCTCTGTATACAGGGAGCTCCCCCTAGTGGTGACTGCAGACAGGATCTTATCATGTATCTCTGTATACAGGGAGCTCTCCCTAGTGGTGGCTGCAGACAGGATCTTATCACGTATCTCTGTATACAGGGAGCTCCCCCTAGTGGTGACTGCAGACAGGATCTTATCATGTATATCTGTATACAGGGAGCTCCCCCTAGTGGTGACTTTAGACAGGTTCTTATCATGTATCTCTGTATACAGGGAGCTCCCCCTAGTGGTAGCTGCAGACAGGATCTTATCTTATGTATCTCTGTATACAGGGAGCTCCCCCTAGTGGTGGCTGCAGACAGGATCTTATCATGTATCTCTGTATACAGGGAACTCCCCCTAGTGGTGGCTGCAGACAGGGTCTTATCATGTATCTCTGTATACAGGGAGCTCCCCCTAGTGGTGACTGCAGACAGGATCTTATCATGTATCTCTGTATACAGGGAGCTCCCCCTAGTGGTGGCTGCAGACAGGATCTTATCATGTATCTCTGTATACAGGGAGCTCCCCCTAGTGGTGACTGCAGACAGGATCTTACCATGTATCTCTGTATACAGGGAGCTCCCCCTAGTGGTGACTGCAGACAGGATCTTATCATGTATCTCTGTATGCAGGGAGCTCCCCCTAGTGGTGACTGCAGACAGGATCTTATCATGTATCTCTGTATACAGGGAGCTCCCCCTAGTGGTGACTGCAGACAGGATCTTATCATGTATCTCTGTATACAGGGAGCTCCCACTAGTGGTGGCTGCAGACAGAATCTTATCATGTATCTCTGTATACAAGGAGCTCCCCCTAGTGGTGACTGCAGACAGGATCTTATCATGTATCTCTGTATACAAGGAGCTCCCCCTAGTGGTGACTGCAGACAGGATCTTATCATGTATCTCTGTATACGGGGAGCTCCCCCTAGTGGTGACTGCAGACAGGATCTTATCATGTATCTCTGTATACGGGGAGCTCCCCCTAGTGGTGGCTGCAGACAGGATCTTATCATGTATCTCTGTATACAGGGAACTCCCCCTAGTGGTGGCTGCAGACAGGGTCTTATCATGTATCTCTGTATACAGGGAGCTCCCCCTAGTGGTGACTGCAGACAGGATCTTATCATGTATCTCTGTATACAGGGAGCTCCCCCTAGTGGTGGCTGCAGACAGGATCTTATCATGTATCTCTGTATACAGGGAGCTCCCCCTAGTGGTGACTGCAGACAGGATCTTACCATGTATCTCTGTATACAGGGAGCTCCCCCTAGTGGTGACTGCAGACAGGATCTTATCATGTATCTCTGTATGCAGGGAGCTCCCCCTAGTGGTGACTGCAGACAGGATCTTATCATGTATCTCTGTATACAGGGAGCTCCCCCTAGTGGTGACTGCAGACAGGATCTTATCATGTATCTCTGTATACAGGGAGCTCCCACTAGTGGTGGCTGCAGACAGAATCTTATCATGTATCTCTGTATACAAGGAGCTCCCCCTAGTGGTGACTGCAGACAGGATCTTATCATGTATCTCTGTATACAAGGAGCTCCCCCTAGTGGTGACTGCAGACAGGATCTTATCATGTATCTCTGTATACGGGGAGCTCCCCCTAGTGGTGACTGCAGACAGGATCTTATCATGTATCTCTGTATACGGGGAGCTCCCCCTAGTGGTGGCTGCAGACAGAATCTTATCATGTATCTCTGTATACAAGGAGCTCCCCCTAGTGGTGGCTGCAGACAGGATCTTATCATGTATCTCTGTATACAAGGAGCTCCCCCTAGTGGTGACTGCAGACAGGATCTTATCATGTATCTCTGTATACGGGGAGCTCCCCCTAGTGGTGACTGCAGACAGGATCTTATCATGTATCTCTGTATACGGGGAGCTCCCCCTAGTGGTGACTGCAGACAGGGTCTTATCATGTATCTCTGTATACGGGGAGCTCCCCCTAGTGGTGGCTGCAGACAGGATCTTATCATGTATCTCTGTATACAGGGAGCTCCCTCTAGTGGTGACTGCAGACAGGATCTTATCATGTATCTCTGTATACAGGGAGCTCCCCCTAGTGGTGGCTGCAGACAGGATCTTATCATGTATCTCTGTATACAGGGAGCTGCCCCCTAGTGGTGGCTGCAGACAGGATCTTATCATGTATCTCTATATACAGGGAGCTCCCCCTAGTGGTGACTGCAGACAGGATCTTATCATGTTTCTCTGTATACAGGGAGCTCCCCCTAGTGGTGACTGCAGACAGGATCTTATCATGTATCTCTGTATACAGGGAGCTCCCCCTAGTGGTGACTGCAGACAGGGTCTTATCATGTATCTCTGTATACAGGGAGCTCCCCCTCGTGGTGACTGCAGACAGGATCTTATCATGTATCTCTGTATACAGGGAGCTCCCCCTAGTGGTGACTGCAGACAGGATCTTATCATGTATCTCTGTATACAGGGAGCTCCCCCTAGTGGTGACTGCAGACAGGGTCTTATCATGTATCTCTGTATACAGGGAGCTCCCCCTAGTGGTGACTGCAGACAGGGTCTTATCATGTATCTCTGTATACAGGGAGCTCCCCCTAGTGGTGGCTGCAGACAGGATCTTATCATGTATCTCTGTATACAGGGAGCTCCCCCTAGTGGTGAGTGCAGACAGGATCTTATCATGTATACAGGGAGCTCCCCCTAGTGGTGACTGCAGACAGGATCTTATCATGTATCTCTGTATACGGGGAGCTCCCCCTAGTGATGACTGCAGACAGGATCTTATCATGTATCTCTGTATACAGGGAGCTCCCCCTAGTGGTGACTGCAGACAGGGTCTTATCATGTATCTCTGTATACAGGGAGCTCCCCCTAGTGGTGGCTGCAGACAGGATCTTATCATGTATCTCTGTATACAGGGAGCTCCCCCTAGTGGTGGCTGCAGACAGGATCTTATCATGTATCTCTGTATACAGGGAGCTCCCCCTAGTGGTGACTGCAGACAGGATCTTACCATGTATCTCTGTATTCAGGGAGCTCCCCCTAGTGGTGGCTGCAGACAGGATCTTACCATGTATCTCTGTATTCAGGGAGCTCCCCCTAGTGGTGGCTGCAGACAGGATCTTATCATGTATCTCTGTATACAGGGAGCTCCCCCTAGTGGTGGCTGCAGACAGGATCTTATCATGTATCTCTGTATATAGGGAGCTCCCCCTAGTGGTGACTGCAGACAGGATCTTATCATGTATCTCTGTATACAGGGAGCTCCCCCTAGTGGTGACTGCAGACAGGAT
This sequence comes from Ranitomeya imitator, assembly GCF_032444005.1. Classification (NCBI taxonomy): domain Eukaryota; kingdom Metazoa; phylum Chordata; class Amphibia; order Anura; family Dendrobatidae; genus Ranitomeya; species Ranitomeya imitator. Next base: position 157,093,621 of record NC_091290.1, read on the forward strand.
CTTATCATGTATCTCTGTATACAGGGAGCTCCCCCTAGTGGTGACTGCAGACAGGATCTTATCATGTATCTCTGTATACAGGGAGCACCCCCTAGTGATGACTGCAGACAGGATCTTACCATGTATCTCTGTATACAGGGAGCTCCCCCTAGTGGTGGCTGCAGACAGGATCTTATCATGTATCTCTGTATACAGGGAGCTCCCCCTAGTGGTGACTGCAGACAGGATCTTATCATGTATCTCTGTATACAGGGAGCTCCCCCTAGTGGTGACTGCAGACAGGATCTTATCATGTATCTCTGTATATAGGGAGCTCCCCCTAGTGGTAGCTGCAGACAGGATCTTATCATGTATCTCAGTATACAGGGAGCTCCCCCTAGTGGTGACTGCAGACAGGATCTTATCATGTATCTCTGTATACAGGGAGCTCCCCCTAGTGGTGACTGCAGACAGGATCTTATCATGTATCTCTGTATACAGGGAGCTCCCCCTAGTGGTGGCTGCAGACAGGATCTTATCATGTATCTCTGTATACAGGGAGCTCCCCCTAGTGGTGGCTGCAGACAGAATCTTATCATGTATCTCTGTATACAGGGAGCTCCCCCTAGTAGTGGCCGCAGACAGGATCTTATCATGTATCTCTGTGTACAGGGAGCTCCCCCTAGTGGTGGCTGCAGACAGGATCTTATCATGTATCTCTGTATACAGGGAGCTCCCCCTAGTGGTGGCTGCAGACAGGATCTTACCATGTATGTCTGTATACAGGGAGCTCACCCCAAGTGGTGACTGCAGACAGGATCTTATCATGTATCTCTGTATACAGGGAGCTCCCCCTAGTGGCGGCTGCAGACAGGATCTTATCATGTATCTCTGTATACAGGGAGCTCCCCCTAGTGGTGACTGCAGACAGGATCTTATGTATCTCTGTATACAGGGAGCTCCCCCTAGTGATGACTGCAGACAGGATCTTATCATGTATCTCTGTATACAGGGAGCTCCCTCTAGTGGTGACTGCAGACAGGATCTTATCATGTATCTCTGTATACAGGGAGCTCCCCCTAGTGGTGGCTGCAGACAGGATCTTACCATGTATCTCTGTATACAGGGAGCTCACCCCAAGTGGTGACTGCAGACAGGATCTTATCATGTATCTCTGTATACAGGGAGCTCCCCCTAGTGGTGGCTGCAGACAGGATCTTATCATGTATCTCTGTATACAGGGAGCTCCCTCTAGTGGTGACTGCAGACAGGATCTTATCATGTATCTCTGTATACAGGGAGCTCCCCCTAGTGGTGACTGGAGACAGGATCTTATCATGTATCTCTGTATACAGGGAGCTCCCCCTAGTGGTGACTGCAGACAGGATCTTACCATGTATCTCTGTATACAGGGAGCTCCCCCTAGTGGTGACTGCAGACAGGATCTTACCATGTATCTCTGTATACAGGGAGCTCCCCCTAGTGGTGGCTGCAGACAGGATCTTACCATGTATCTCTGTATACAGGGAGCTCCCCCTAGTGGTGGCTGCAGACAGGATCTTACCATGTATCTCTGTATACAGGGAGCTCCCCCTAGTGGTGGCTGCAGACAGGATCTTACCATGTATCTCTGTATACAGGGAGCTCCCCCTAGTGGTGGCTGCAGACAGGATCTTACCATGTATCTCTGTATACAGGGAGCTCCCCCTAGTGGTGGCTGCAGACAGGATCTTACCATGTATCTCTGTATACAGGGAGCTCCCCCTAGTGGTGGCTGCAGACAGGATCTTACCATGTATCTCTGTATACAGGGAGCTCCCCCTAGTGGTGACTGCTGACAGGATCTTATCATGTATCTCTGTATACAGGGAGCTCCCCCTAGTGGTGGCTGCAGACAAGATCTTATCATATATCTCTGTATACAGGGAGCTCCCCCTAGTGGTGACTGCAGACAGGATCTTATCATGTATCTCTGTATACAGGGAGCTCTCCCTAGTGGTGGCTGCAGACAGGATCTTATCTTATGTATCTCTGTATACAGGGAGCTCCCCCTAGTGGTGGCTGCAGACAGTATCTTATCATGTATCTCTGCATACAGGGAACTCCCCCTAGTGCTGGCTGCAGACAGGGTCTTATCATGTATCTCTGTATACAGGGAGCTCCCCCTAGTGGTGGCTGCAGACAGGATCTTATCATGTATCTCTGTATACAGGGAGCTCCCCCTAGTGGTGGCTGCAGACAGGATCTTATCATGTATCTCTATATACAGGGAGCTCCCCCTAGTGGTGGCTGCAGACAGGATCTTATCTTATGTATCTCTGTATACAGGGAGCTCCCCCTAGTGGTGACTGCAGACAGGATCTTATCATGTATCTCTGTGTACAGGGAGCTCCCCCTAGTGGTGGCTGCAGACAGGATCTTATCATGTATCTCTGTATACAGGGAGCTCCCCCTAGTGGTGACTGCAGACAGGATCTTATCATGTATCTCTGTATACAGGGAGCTCCCCCTAGTGGTGGCTGCAGACAGGATCTTATCATGTATCTCTGTATACAGGGAGCTCCCCCTAGTGGTGGCTGCAGACAGGATCTTATCTTATGTATCTCTGTATACAGGGAGCTCCCCCTAGTGGTGACTGCAGACAGGATCTTATCATGTATCTCTGTATACAGGGAGCTCCCTCTAGTGGTGGCTGCAGACAGGATCTTATCATGTATCTCTATAAACAGGGAGCTCCCCCTAGTGGTGGCTGCAGACAGGATCTTATCATGTATCTCTGTATACAGGGAGCTCCCCCTAGTGGTGGCTGCAGACAGGATCTTATCATATATCTCTGTATACAGGGAGCTCCCCCTAGTGGTGGCTGCAGACAGGATCTTATCATGTATCTCTGTATACAGGGAGCTCCCCCTAGTGGTGGCTGCAGACAGGATCTTATCTTATATATCTCTGTATACAGGGAGCTCCCCCTAGTGGTGACTGCAGACAGGATCTTATCATGTATCTCTGTGTACAGGGAGCTCCCCCTAGTGGTGGCTGCAGACAGGATCTTATCATGTATCTCTGTATACAGGGAGCTCCCCCTAGTGGTGGCTGCAAACAGGATCTTATCATGTATCTCTGTATACAGGGAGCTCCCCCTAGTGGTGGCTGCAGACAGGATCTTATCATGTATCTCTATATACAGGGAGCTCTCCCTAGTGGTGGCTGTAGACAGGATCTTATCATGTATCTCTGTATACAGGGAGCTCCCCCTAGTGGTGACTGCAGACAGGATCTTATCGTGTATCTCTGTATACAGGGAGCTCCCCCTAGTGGTGGCTGCAGACAGGATCTTATCATGTATCTCTGTATACAGGGAGCTCCCCCTAGTGGTGACTGCAGACAGGATCTTATCATATATCTCTGTATACAGGGAGCTCCCCCTAGTGGTGGCTGCAGACAGGATCTTATCATGTATCTCTGTATACAGGGAGCTTCCCCTAGTGGTGACTGCAGACAGGATCTTATAATATATCTCTGTATACAGGGAGCTCCCCCTAGTGGTGACTGCAGACAGGATCTTATCATGTATCTCTGTATACAGGGAGCTCCCCCTAGTGGTGACTGCAGACAGGATCTTATCATGTATCTCTGTATACAGGGAGCTCCCCCTAGTGGTGACTGCAGACAGGATCTTATCATGTATCTCTGTATACAGGGAGCTCCCCCTAGTGGTGACTGCAGACAGGATCTTATGTATCTCTGTATACAGGGAGCACCCCCTAGTGATGACTGCAGACAGGATCTTATCATGTATCTCTGTATACAGGGAGCTCCCCCTAGTGGTGACTGCAGACAGGATCTTATCATGTATCTCTGTATACAGGGAGCTCCCCCTAGTGGTGACTGCAGACAGGATCTTATCATATATCTCTATATACAGGGAGCTCCCCCTAGTGGTGACTGCAGACAGGATCTTATCATGTATCTCTGTATACAGGGAGCTCCCCCTAGTGGTGGCTGCAGACAGGATCTTATCATGTATCTCTGTATACAGGAAGCTCCCCCTAGTGGTGGCTGCAGACAGGATCTTACCATGTATCTCTGTATACAGGGAGCTCCCCCTAGTGGTGACTGCAGACAGGATCTTATCATATATCTCTGTATACAGGGAGCTCCCCCTAGTGGTGACTGCAGACAGGATCTTATCATGTATCTCTGTATACAGAGAGCTCCCCATAGTGGTGGCTGCAGACAGGATCTTACCATGTATCTCTGTATACAGGGAGCTCCCCCTAGTGGTGACTGCAGACAGGATCTTATCATGTATCTCTGTATACAGGGAGCTCCCCCTAGTGGTGACTGCAGACAGGATCTTATCATGTATCTCTGTATACAGGGAGCTCCCCCTAGTGATGGCTGCAGACAGGATCTTACCATGTATCTCTGTATACAGGGAGCTCCCCCTAGTGGTGGCTGCAGACAGGATCTTATCATGTATCTCTGTATACAGGGAGCTCCCCCTAGTGGTGGCTGCAGACAGAATCTTATCATGTATCTCTGTATACAGGGAGCTCCCCCTAGTGGTGATTGCTGACAGGATCTTATCATGTATCTCTGTATACAGGGAGCTCCCCCTAGTGGTGACTGCAGACAGGATCTTGTGTATCTCTGTATACAGGGAGCTCCCCCTAGTGGTGGCTGCAGACAGGATCTTATCTTATGTATCTCTGTATACAGGGAGCTCCCCCTAGTGGTGGCTGCAGACAGGATCTTATCATGTATCTCTGTATACAGGGAGCTCCCCCTAGTGGTGACTGCAGACAGGATCTTATCATGTATCTCTGTATACAGGGAGCTCCCCCTAGTGGTGACTGCAGACAGGATCTTATCATGTATCTCTGTATACAGGGAGCTCCCCCTAGTGGTGACTGCAGACAGGATCTTATCATGTATCTCTGTATACAGGGAGCTCCCCCTAGTGGTGGCTGCAGACAGGATCTTATCATGTATCTCTGTATACAGGGAGCTCCCCCTAGTGGTGGCTGCAGACAGGGTCTTATCATGTATCTCTGTGTACAGGGAGCTCCCCCTAGTGGTGGCTGCAGACAGGATCTTATCATGTATCTCTGTATACAGGGAGCTCCCCCTAGTGGTGATTGCTGACAGGATCTTATCATGTATCTCTGTATACAGGGAGCTCCCCCTAGTGGTGACTGCAGACAGGATCTTATCATGTATCTCTGTATACAGGGAGCTCCCCCTAGTGGTGACTGCAGACAGGATCTTATCATGTATCTCTGTACACAGGGAGCTCCCACTAGTGGTGGCTGCAGACAGGTTCTTATCATGTATCTCTGTATACAGGGAGCTCCCCCTAGTGGTGGCTGCAGACAGGATCTTATCATATATCTCTGTATACAGGGAGCTCCCCCTAGTGGTGACTGCAGACAGGATCTTATCATGTATCTCTGTATACAGGGAGCTCCCCCTAGTGGTGACTGCAGACAGGATCTTATCATGTATCTCTGTATACAGGGAGCTCCCCCTAGTGGTGACTGCAGACAGGATCTTATCATGTATCTCTGTACACAGGGAGCTCCCCCTAGTGGTGACTTTAGACAGGTTCTTATCATGTATCTCTGTATACAGGGAGCTCCCCCTAGTGGTGACTGCAGACAGGATCTTATCATGTATCTCTGTATACAGGGAGCTCCCCCTAGTGGTGGCTGCAGACAGGTTCTTATCATGTATCTCTGTACACAGGGAGCTCCCCCTAGTGGTGACTGCAGACAGGTTCTTATCATGTATCTCTGTATACAGGGAGCTCCCCCTAGTGGTGACTGCAGACAGGATCTTATCATGTATCTCTGTATACAGGGAGCTCCCCCTAGTGGTGACTGCAGACAGGATCTTATCATGTATCTCTGTACACAGGGAGGTCCCCCTAGTGGTGACTGCAGACACGTTCTTATCATGTATCTCTGTATACAGGGAGCTCCCCCTAGTGGTGGCTGCAGACAGGATCTTATCATATATCTCTATATACAGGGAGCTCCCCCTAGTGGTGACTGCAGACAGGATCTTATCATGTATCTCTGTATACAGGGAGCTCCCCCTAGTGGTGACTGCAGACAGGATCTTATCATGTATCTCTGTATACAGGGAGCTCCCCCTAGTGGTGGCTGCAGACAGGATCTTATCATGTATCTCTGTATACAGGGAGCTCCCCCTAGTGGTGACTGCAGACAGGATCTTATCATGTATCTCTGTACACAGGGAGCTCCCCCTAGTGGTGACTTTAGACAGGTTCTTATCATGTATCTCTGTACACAGGGAGCTCCCACTAGTGGTGACTGCAGACAGGTTCTTATCATGTATCTCTGTATACAGGGAGCTCCCCCTAGTGGTGGCTGCAGACAGGATCTTATCATGTATCTCTGTACACAGGGAGCTCCCCCTAGTGGTGACTTTAGACAGGTTCTTATCATGTATCTCTGTACACAGGGAGCTCCCACTAGTGGTGACTGCAGACAGGTTCTTATCATGTATCTCTGTATACAGGGAGCTCCCCCTAGTGGTGACTGCAGACAGGATCTTATCATGTATCTCTGTATACAGGGAGCTCCCCCTAGTGGTGGCTGCAGACAGGTTCTTATCATGTATCTCTGTACACAGGGAGCTCCCACTAGTGGTGACTGCAGACAGGTTCTTATCATGTATCTCTGTATACAGGGAGCTCCCCCTAGTGGTGGCTGCAGACAGGATCTTATCATATATCTCTATATACAGGGAGCTCCCCCTAGTGGTGACTGCAGACAGGATCTTATCATGTATCTCTGTATACAGGGAGCTCCCCCTAGTGGTGGCTGCAGACAGGATCTTATCATGTATCTCTGTATACAGGGAGCTCCCCCTAGTGGTGACTGCAGACAGGATCTTATCATGTATCTCTGTACACAGGGAGCTCCCCCTAGTGGTGACTTTAGACAGGTTCTTATCATGTATCTCTGTATACAGGGAGCTCCCCCTAGTGGTGACTGCAGACAGGATCTTATCATGTATCTCTGTATACAGGGAGCTCCCCCTAGTGGTGGCTGCAGACAGGTTCTTATCATGTATCTCTGTACACAGGGAGCTCCCACTAGTGGTGGCTGCAGACAGGTTCTTATCATGTATCTCTGTATACAGGGAGCTCCCCCTAGTGGTGACTGCAGACAGGATCTTATCATGTATCTCTGTATACAGGGAGCTCCCCCTAGTGGTGACTGCAGACAGGATCTTATCATGTATCTCTGTATACAGGGAGCTCCCCCTAGTGGTGGCTGCAGACAGGATCTTACCATGTATCTCTGTATACGGGGAGCTCCCCCTAGTGGTGGCTGCAGACAGGATCTTACCATGTATCTCTGTATACAGGGAGCTCTCACTAGTGGTGGCTGCAGACAGGATCTTACCATGTATCTCTATATACAGGGAGCTCCCGCTAGTGGTGGCTGCAGACAGGATCTTATCATGTATCTCTGTATACAGGGAGCTCCCCCTAGTGGTGGCTGCAGACAGGATCTTATCATGTATCTCTGTATACAGGGAGCTCCCCCTAGTGGTGACTGCATACAGGATCTTACCATGTATCTGTATACAGGGAGCTCCCCCTAGTGGTGGCTGCAGACAGGATCTTATCATGTATCTCTGTATACAGGGAGCTCCCCCTAGTGGTGGCTGCAGACAGGATCTTATCATGTATCTCTGTATACAGGGAGCTCCCCCTAGTGGTGACTGCAGACAGGATCTTATAATGTATCTCTGTATACAGGGAGCTCCCCCTAGTGGTGGCTGCAGACAGGATCTTATCATGTATTTCTGTATACGGGGAGCTCCCCCTAGTGGTGGCTGCAGACAGAATCTTATCATGTATCTCTGTATACAGGGAGCTCCCCCTAGTGGTGGCTGCAGACAGGATCTTATCATGTATCTCTGTATACAGGGAGCTCCCACTAGTGGTGACTGCAGACAGGATCTTATCATGTATCTCTGTATACAGGGAGCTCCCCCTAGTGGTGGCTGCAGACAGGATCTTATCATGTATCTCTGTATACAGGGAGCTCCCCCTAGTGGTGACTGCAGACAGGATCTTATCATGTATCTCTGTATACAGGGAGCTCCCACTAGTGGTGGCTGCAGACAGGATCTTATCATGTATCTCTGTATATAGGGAGCTCCCCCTAGTGGTGGCCGCAGACAGGATCTTATCATGTATCTCTGTATATAGGGAGCTCCCCCTAGTGGTGGCTGCAGACAGGATCTTATCATGTATCTCTGTATATAGGGAGCTCCCCCTAGTGGTGGCCGCAGACAGGATCTTATCATGTATCTCTGTATACAGGGAGCTCCCCCTAGTGGTGGCTGCAGACAGGATCTTATCATGTATCTCTGTATACAGGGAGCTCCCCCTAGTGGTGACTGCAGACAGGATCTTATCATGTATCTCTGTATACAGGGAGCTCCCACTAGTGGTGGCTGCAGACAGGATCTTATCATGTATCTCTGTATATAGGGAGCTCCCCCTAGTGGTGGCCGCAGACAGGATCTTATAATGTATCTCTGTATACAGGGAGCTCCCCCTAGTGGTGGCTGCAGACAGGATCTTATCATGTATCTCTATATACAGGGAGCTCCCCCTAGTGGTGGCTGCAGACAGGATCTTATCATGTATCTCTGTATACAGGGAGCTCCCACTAGTGGTGGCTGCAGACAGGATCTTACCATGTATCTCTATATACAGGGAGCTCCCCCTAGTGGTGGCTGCAGACAGGATCTTATCATGTATCTCTGTGTACAGGGAGCTCCCACTAGTGGTGACTGCAGACAGGATCTTACCATGTATCTCTGTATACAGGGAGCTCCCCCTAGTGGTGGCTGCAGACAGGATCTTATCATGTATCTCTGTATACAGGGAGCTCCCCCTAGTGGTGGCTGCAGACAGGATCTTATCATGTATCTCTGTATACAGGGAGCTCCCCCTAGTGGTGACTGCATGCAGGATCTTACCATGTATCTGTATACAGGGAGCTCCCCCTAGTGGTGGCTGCAGACAGGATCTTATCATGTATCTCTGTATACAGGGAGCTCCCCCTAGTGGTGACTGCAGACAGGATCTTATCATGTATCTCTGTATACAGGGAGCTCCCCCTAGTGGTGGCTGCAGACAGGATCTTATCATATATCTCTGTATACAGGGAGCTCCCCCTAGTGGTGACTGCAGACAGGATCTTATCATGTATCTCTGTATACTGGGAGCTCCCCCTAGTGGTGGCTGCAGACAGGATCTTATCATGTATCTCTGTATACAGGGAGCTCCCCCTAGTGGTGACTGCAGACAAGATCTTACAATGTATCTCTGTATACAGGGAGCTTCCCCTAGTGGTGACTGCAGACAGGATCTTATCGCGTATCTCTGTATACAGGGAGCTCCCCCTAGTGGTGACTGCAGACAAGATCTTACAATGTATCTCTGTATACAGGGAGCTTCCCCTAGTGGTGACTGCAGACAGGATCTTATCGCGTATCTCTGTATACAGGGAGCTCCCCCTAGTGGTGACTGCAGACAGGATCTTATCATATATCTCTGTATACAGGGAGCTCCCCCTAGTGGTGACTGCAGACATGATCTTATCATATATCTCTGTATACAGGGAGCTCCCCCTAGTGGTGACTGCAGACAGGATCTTACAATGTATCTCTGTATACAGGGAGCTCCCCCTAGTGGTGACTGCAGACAGGATCTTATCATGTATCTCTGTATACAGTGAGCTCTCACTAGTGGTGGCTGCAGACAGGATCTTATCATGTATCTCTGTATACAGGGAGCTTCCCCTAGTGGTGACTGCAGACAGGATCTTATCATGTATCTCTGTATACAGGGAGCTCCCCCTAGTGGTGACTGCAGACAGGATCTTATCATGTATCTCTGTATACAGGGAGCTCCCCCTAGTGGTGGCTGCAGACAGGATCTTATCATGTATCTCTGTATACAGGGAGCTCCCCCTAGTGGTGACTGCAGACAGGATCTTATCATGTATCTCTGTATACAGGGAGCTCTCCCTAGTGGTGGCTGCAGACAGGATCTTATCTTATGTATCTCTGTATACAGGGAGCTCCCCCTAGTGGTGGCTGCAGACAGGATCTTATCATGTATCTCTGTATACAGGGAACTCCCCCTAGTGGTGGCTGCAGACAGGGTCTTATCATGTATCTCTGTATACAGGGAGCTCCCCCTAGTGGTGGCTGCAGACAGGATCTTATCATGTATCTCTGTATACAGGGAGCTCCCCCTAGTGGTGACTGCAGACAGGATCTTATCATGTATCTCTGTATACAGGGAGCTCCCCCTAGTGGTGACTGCAGACAGGATCTTATCATGTATCTCTGTATACAGGGAGCTCCCCCTAGTGGTGGCTGCAGACAGGATCTTATCATGTATCTCTGTATACAGGGAGCTCCCTCTAGTGGTGACTGCAGACAGGATCTTATCATGTATCTCTGTATACGGGGAGCTCCCCCTAGTGGTGACTGCAGACAGGATCTTATCATGTATCTCTGTATACGGGGAGCTCCCCCTAGTGGTGACTGCAGACAGGGTCTTATCATGTATCTCTGTATACAGGGAGCTCCCCCTAGTGGTGGCTGCAGACAGGATCTTATCATGTATCTCTGTATACAGGGAGCTCCCTCTAGTGGTGACTGCAGACAGGATCTTATCATGTATCTCTGTATACAGGGAGCTCCCCCTAGTGGTGGCTGCAGACAGGATCTTATCATGTATCTCTGTATACAGGGAGCTGCCCCCTAGTGGTGGCTGCAGACAGGATCTTATCATGTATCTCTATATACAGGGAGCTCCCCCTAGTGGTGACTGCAGACAGGATCTTATCATGTTTCTCTGTATACAGGGAGCTCCCCCTAGTGGTGACTGCAGACAGGATCTTATCATGTATCTCTGTATACAGGGAGCTCCCCCTAGTGGTGACTGCAGACAGGGTCTTATCATGTATCTCTGTATACAGGGAGCTCCCCCTCGTGGTGACTGCAGACAGGATCTTATCATGTATCTCTGTATACAGGGAGCTCCCCCTAGTGGTGACTGCAGACAGGATCTTATCATGTATCTCTGTATACAGGGAGCTCCCCCTAGTGGTGACTGCAGACAGGGTCTTATCATGTATCTCTGTATACAGGGAGCTCCCCCTAGTGGTGACTGCAGACAGGGTCTTATCATGTATCTCTGAATACAGGGTGCTCCCCCTAGTGGTGACTGCAGACAGGGTCTTATCACGTATCTCTGTATACAGGAAGCTCCCCCTAGTGGTGACTGCAGACAGGATCTTATCACGTATCTCTGTATACAGGGAGCTCCCCCTAGTGGTGGCTGCAGACAGGATCTTATCATGTATCTCTGTATACAGGGAGCTCCCCCTAGTGGTGAGTGCAGACAGGATCTTATCATGTATACAGGGAGCTCCCCCTAGTGGTGACTGCAGACAGGATCTTATCATGTATCTCTGTATACGGGGAGCTCCCCCTAGTGATGACTGCAGACAGGATCTTATCATGTATCTCTGTATACAGGGAGCTCCCCCTAGTGGTGACTGCAGACAGGGTCTTATCATGTATCTCTGTATACAGGGAGCTCCCCCTAGTGGTGGCTGCAGACAGGATCTTATCATGTATCTCTGTATACAGGGAGCTCCCCCTAGTGGTGGCTGCAGACAGGATCTTATCATGTATCTCTGTATACAGGGAGCTCCCCCTAGTGGTGACTGCAGACAGGATCTTACCATGTATCTCTGTATTCAGGGAGCTCCCCCTAGTGGTGGCTGCAGACAGGATCTTATCATGTATCTCTGTATACAGGGAGCTCCCCCTAGTGGTGACTGCAGACAGGATCTTATCATGTATCTCTGTATACAGGGAGCTGCCCCTAGTGGTGGCTGCAGACAGGATCTTATCATGTATCTCTGTATACAGGGAGCTCCCCCTAGTGGTGACTGCAGACAGGATCTTACCATGTATCTCTGTATTCAGGGCGCTCCCCCTAGTGGTGGCTGCAGACAGGATCTTATCATGTATCTCTGTCTACAGGGAGCTCCCCCTAGTGGTGGCTGCAGACAGGATCTTATCATGTATCTCTGTATACAGGGAGCTCCCCCTAGTGGTGGCTGCAGACAGGATCTTATCATGTATCTCTGTATACAGGGAGCTCCCCCTAGTGGTGACTGCAGACAGGATCTTATCATGTATCTCTGTATACAGGGAGCTCCCCCTAGTGGTGACTGCAGACAGGATCTTACCATGTATCTCTGTATACAGGGAGCTCCCCCTAGTGGTGGCTGCAGACAGGATCTTATCATGTATCTCTGTATACAGGGAGCTCCCCCTAGTGGTGACTGCAGACAGGATCTTATCATGTATCTCTGTATACAGGGAGCTCCCCCTAGTGGTGGCTGCAGACAGGATCTTATCATGTATCTCTGTATATAGGGAGCTCCCCCTAGTGGTGGCTGCAGACAGGATCTTATCATGTATCTCTGTATACAGGGAGCTCCCCCTAGTGGTGACTGCAGACAGGATCTTACCATGTATCTCTATATACAGGGAGCTCCCCCTAGTGGTGGCTGCAGACAGGATCTTATCATGTATCTCTGTATATAGGGAGCTCCCCCTAGTGGTGACTGCAGACAGGATCTTTTCATGTATCTCTGTATACAGGGAGCTCCCCCTAGTGGTGGCTGCAGACAGGATCTTATCATGTATCTCTGTATACAGGGAGCTCCCCCTAGTGGTGACTGCAGACAGGATCTTATCATGTATCTCTGTATATAGGGAGCTCCCCCTAGTGGTAGCTGCAGACAGGATCTTATCATGTATCTCTGTATACAGGGAGCTCCCCCTAGTGGTGACTGCAGACAGGATCTTATCATGTATCTCTGTGTACAGGGAGCTCCCCCTAGTGGTGACTGCAGACAGGATCTTATCATGTATCTCTGTATACAGGGAGCTCCCCCTAGTGGTGGCTGCAGACAGGATCTTATCATGTATCTCTGTATACAGGGAGCTCCCCCTAGTGGTGGCTGCAGACAGGATCTTATCTTATGTATCTCTGTATACAGGGAGCTCCCCCTAGTGGTGACTGCAGACAGGATCTTATCATGTATCTCTGTATACAGGGAGCTCCCCCTAGTGGTGACTGCAGACAGGATCTTATCATGTATCTCTGTATACAGGGAGCTCCCCCTAGTGGTGGCCGCAGACAGGATCTTATCATGTATCTCTGTGTACAGGGAGCTCCCCCTAGTGGTGACTGCAGACAGGATCTTATCATGTATCTCTGTATACAGGGAGCTCCCCCTAGTGGTGGCTGTAGACAGGATCTTATCATGTATCTCTGTATACAGGGAGCTCCCCCTAGTGGTGGCTGCAGACAGGATCTTACCATGTATGTCTGTATACAGGGAGCTCACCCCAAGTGGTGACTGCAGACAGGATCTTATCATGTATCTCTGTATACAGGGAGCTCCCCCTAGTGGTGGCTGCAGACAGGATCTTATCATGTATCTCTGTATACAGGGAGCTCCCCCTAGTGGTGACTGCAGACAGGATCTTATGTATCTCTGTATACAGGGAGCACCCCCTAGTGATGACTGCAGACAGGATCTTATCATGTATCTCTGTATACAGGGAGCTCCCTCTAGTGGTGACTGCAGACAGGATCTTATCATGTATCTCTGTATACAGGGAGCTCCCCCTAGTGGTGGCTGCAGACAGGATCTTACCATGTATCTCTGTATACAGGGAGCTCACCCCAAGTGGTGACTGCAGACAGGATCTTATCATGTATCTCTGTATACAGGGAGCTCCCCCTAGTGGTGGCTGCAGACAGGATCTTATCATGTATCTCTGTATACAGGGAGCTCCCTCTAGTGGTGACTGCAGACAGGATCTTATCATGTATCTCTGTATACAGGGAGCTCCCCCTAGTGGTGACTGGAGACAGGATCTTATCATATATCTCTGTATACAGGGAGCTCCCCCTAGTGGTGACTGCAGACAGGATCTTACAATGTATCTCTGTATACAGGGAGCTCCCCCTAGTGGTGACTGCAGACAGGATCTTACCATGTATCTCTGTATACAGGGAGCTCCCCCTAGTGGTGGCTGCAGACAGGATCTTACCATGTATCTCTATATACAGGGAGCTCCCCCTAGTGGTGGCTGCAGACAGGATCTTACCATGTATCTCTGTATACAGGGAGCTCCCCCTAGTGGTGGCTGCAGACAGGATCTTACCATGTATCTCTGTATACAGGGAGCTCCCCCTAGTGGTGACTGCTGACAGGATCTTATCATGTATCTCTGTATACAGGGAGCTCCCCCTAGTGGTGGCTGCAGACAAGATCTTATCATATATCTCTGTATACAGGGAGCTCCCCCTAGTGGTGACTGCAGACAGGATCTTATCATGTATCTCTGTATACAGGGAGCTCCCCCTAGTGGTGACTGCATACAGGATCTTACCATGTATCTGTATACAGGGAGCTCCCCCTAGTGGTGGCTGCAGACAGGATCTTATCATGTATCTCTGTATACAGGGAGCTCCCCCTAGTGGTGACTGCATACAGGATCTTACCATGTATCTGTATACAGGGAGCTCCCCCTAGTGGTGACTGCAGACAGGATCTTATCATGTATCTCTGTATACAGGGAGCTCCCCCTAGTGGTGGCTGCAGACAGGATCTTATCATGTATCTCTGAATACAGGGAGCTCCCCCTAGTGGTGGCTGCAGACAGGATCTTATCATGTATCTCTGTATACAGGGAGCTCCCCCTAGTGGTGGCTGCAGACAGGATCTTATCATGTATCTCTGTATACAGGGAGCTCCCCCTAGTGGTGACTGCAGACAGGATCTTATCATGTATCTCTGAATACAGGGAGCTCCCCCTAGTGGTGGCTGCAGACAGGATCTTATCATGTATCTCTGTATACAGGGAGCTCCCCCTAGTGGTGGCTGCAGACAGGATCTTATCATGTATCTCTGTATACAGGGAGCTCCCCCTAGTGGTGACTGCAGACAGGATCTTATCATGTATCTCTGTATACAGGGAGCTCCCCCTAGTGGTGACTGCAGACAGGATCTTATAATGTATCTCTGTATACAGGGAGCTCCCCCTAGTGGTGACTGCAGACAGGATATTATCATGTATCTCTGTATACAGGGAGCTCCCCCTAGTGGTGACTGCATACAGGATCTTACCATGTATCTGTATACAGGGAGCTCCCCCTAGTGGTGGCTGCAGACAGGATCTTATCATGTATCTCTGTATACAGGGAGCTCCCCCTAGTGGTGGCTGCAGACAGGATCTTATCATGTATCTCTGTATACAGGGAGCTCCCCCTAGTGGTGACTGCAGACAGGATCTTATCATGTATCTCTGTATACAGGGAGCTCCCCCTAGTGGTGACTGCAGACAGGATCTTATAATGTATCTCTGTATACAGGGAGCTCCCCCTAGTGGTGGCTGCAGACAGGATCTTATCATGTATTTCTGTATACGGGGAGCTCCCCCTAGTGGTGGCTGCAGACAGAATCTTATCATGTATCTCTGTATACAGGGAGCTCCCCCTAGTGGTGGCTGCAGACAGGATCTTATCATGTATCTCTGTATACAGGGAGCTCCCACTAGTGGTGACTGCAGACAGGATCTTATCATGTATCTCTGTATACAGGGAGCTCTCCCTAGTGGTGGCTGCAGACAGGATCTTATCATGTATCTCTGTATACAGGGAGCTCCCCCTAGTGGTGACTGCAGACAGGATCTTATCATGTATCTCTGTATACAGGGAGCTCCCCCTAGTGGTGGCTGCAGACAGGATCTTATGTATCTCTGTATACAGGGAGCTCCCCCTAGTGGTGGCTGCAGACAGGATCTTATCATGTATCTCTGTATACAGGGAGCTCCCCCTAGTGGTGACTGCAGACAGGATCTTATCATGTATCTCTGTATACAGGGAGCTCCCACTAGTGGTGGCTGCAGACAGGATCTTATCATATATCTCTGTATACAGGGAGCTCCCCCTAGTAGTGGCTGCAGACAGGATCTTATCATGTATCTCTATATACAGGGAGCTCCCCCTAGTGGTGGCTGCAGACAGGATCTTATTATATATCTCTGTATACAGGGAGCTCCCCCTAGTGGTGGCTGCAGACAGGATCTTATCATGTATCTCTGTATACAGGGAGCTCCCCCTAGTGGTGGCTGCAGACAGGATCTTATCATGTATCTCTGTATACAGGGAGCTCCCCTAGTGGTGACTGCAGACAGGATCTTATCATGTATCTCTGTATACAGGGAGCTCCCCCTAGTGGTGGCTGCAGACAGGATCTTATCATGTATCTCTGTATACAGGGAGCTGCCCCTAGTGGTGGCTGCAGACAGGATCTTATCACGTATCTCTGTATACAGGGAGCTCCCCCTAGTGGTGGCTGCAGACAGGATCTTATCACGTATCTCTGTATACAGGGAGCTCCCCCTAGTGGTGACTGCAGACAGGATCTTATCATGTATCTCTGTATACAGGGAGCTCCCCCTAGTGGTGACTGCAGACAGGATCTTATCATGTATCTCTGTATACAGGGAGCTCCCCCTAGTGGTGGCTGCAGACAGGATCTTATCTTGTATCTCTGTATACAGGGAGCTCCCCCTAGTGGTGACTGCAGACAGGATCTTATCATGTATATCTGTATACAGGGAGCTCCCCCTAGTGGTGGCTGCAGACAGGATCTTATCATATATCTCTGTATACAGGGAGCTCCCCCTAGTGGTGGCTGCAGACAGGATCTTATCATGTATCTCTGTATACAGGGAGCTCCCCCTAGTGGTGGCTGCAGACAGGATCTTATCATGTATCTCTGTATACAGGGAGCTCCCCCTAGTGGTGGCTGCAGACAGGATCTTATCATGTATCTCTGTATACAGGGAGCTCCCCCTAGTGGTGGCTGCAGACAGGATCTTATCATGTATCTCTGTATACAGGGAGCTCCCCCTAGTGGTGACTGCAGACAGGATCTTATCATGTATCTCTGTATACAGGGAGCTCTCCCTAGTGGTGGCTGCAGACAGGATCTTATCTTATGTATCTCTGTATACAGGGAGCTCCCCCTAGTGGTGGCTGCAGACAGGATCTTATCATGTATCTCTGTATACAGGGAACTCCCCCTAGTGGTGGCTGCAGACAGGGTCTTATCATGTATCTCTGTATACAGGGAGCTCCCCCTAGTGGTGGCTGCAGACAGGATCTTATCATGTATCTCTGTATACAGGGAGCTCCCCCTAGTGGTGACTGCAGACAGGATCTTATCATGTATCTCTGTATACAGGGAGCTCCCCCTAGTGGTGACTGCAGACAGGATCTTATCATGTATCTCTGTATACAGGGAGCTCCCACTAGTGGTGGCTGCAGACAGAATCTTATCATGTATCTCTGTATACGGGGAGCTCCCCCTAGTGGTGACTGCAGACAGGATCTTATCATGTATCTCTGTATACGGGGAGCTCCCCCTAGTGGTGACTGCAGACAGGATCTTATCATGTATCTCTGTATACGGGGAGCTCCCCCTAGTGGTGACTGCAGACAGGGTCTTATCATGTATCTCTGTATACGGGGAGCTCCCCCTAGTGGTGGCTGCAGACAGGATCTTATCATGTATCTCTGTATACAGGGAGCTCCCTCTAGTGGTGACTGCAGACAGGATCTTATCATGTATCTCTGTATACAGGGAGCTCCCCCTAGTGGTGGCTGCAGACAGGATCTTATCATGTATCTCTGTATACAGGGAGCTGCCCCCTAGTGGTGGCTGCAGACAGGATCTTATCATGTATCTCTATATACAGGGAGCTCCCCCTAGTGGTGACTGCAGACAGGATCTTATCATGTTTCTCTGTATACAGGGAGCTCCCCCTAGTGGTGACTGCAGACAGGGTCTTATCATGTATCTCTGTATACAGGGAGCTCCCCCTCGTGGTGACTGCAGACAGGATCTTATCATGTATCTCTGTATACAGGGAGCTCCCCCTAGTGGTGACTGCAGACAGGATCTTATCATGTATCTCTGTATACAGGGAGCTCCCCCTAGTGGTGACTGCAGACAGGGTCTTATCATGTATCTCTGTATACAGGGAGCTCCCCCTAGTGGTGACTGCAGACAGGGTCTTATCATGTATCTCTGTATACAGGGAGCTCCCCCTAGTGGTGGCTGCAGACAGGATCTTATCATGTATCTCTGTATACAGGGAGCTCCCCCTAGTGGTGAGTGCAGACAGGATCTTATCATGTATACAGGGAGCTCCCCCTAGTGGTGACTGCAGACAGGATCTTATCATGTATCTCTGTATACGGGGAGCTCCCCCTAGTGATGACTGCAGACAGGATCTTATCATGTATCTCTGTATACAGGGAGCTCCCCCTAGTGGTGACTGCAGACAGGGTCTTATCATGTATCTCTGTATACAGGGAGCTCCCCCTAGTGGTGGCTGCAGACAGGATCTTATCATGTATCTCTGTATACAGGGAGCTCCCCCTAGTGGTGGCTGCAGACAGGATCTTATCATGTATCTCTGTATACAGGGAGCTCCCCCTAGTGGTGGCTGCAGACAGGATCTTATCATGTATCTCTGTATACAGGGAGCTCCCCCTAGTGGTGGCTGCAGACAGGATCTTATCATGTATCTCTGTATACAGGGAGCTCCCCCTAGTGGTGACTGCAGACAGGATCTTACCATGTATCTCTGTATTCAGGGAGCTCCCCCTAGTGGTGGCTGCAGACAGGATCTTACCATGTATCTCTGTATTCAGGGAGCTCCCCCTAGTGGTGGCTGCAGACAGGATCTTATCATGTATCTCTGTATACAGGGAGCTCCCCCTAGTGGTGGCTGCAGACAGGATCTTATCATGTATCTCTGTATATAGGGAGCTCCCCCTAGTGGTGACTGCAGACAGGATCTTATCATGTATCTCTGTATACAGGGAGCTCCCCCTAGTGGTGACTGTAGACAGGATCTTATCATGTATCTCTGTATACAGGGAGCTCCCCCTAGTGGTGACTGCAGACAGGATCTTATCATGTATCTCTGTATACAGGGAGCACCCCCTAGTGATGACTGCAGACAGGATCTTACCATGTATCTCTGTATACAGGGAGCTCCCCCTAGTGGTGGCTGCAGACAGGATCTTATCATGTATCTCTGTATACAGGGAGCTCCCCCTAGTGGTGACTGCAGACAGGATCTTATCATGTATCTCTGTATACAGGGAGCTCCCCCTAGTGGTGACTGCAGACAGGATCTTATCATGTATCTCTGTATATAGGGAGCTCCCCCTAGTGGTAGCTGCAGACAGGATCTTATCATGTATCTCAGTATACAGGGAGCTCCCCCTAGTGGTGACTGCAGACAGGATCTTATCATGTATCTCTGTATACAGGGAGCTCCCCCTAGTGGTGACTGCAGGCAGGATCTTATCATGTATCTCTGTATACAGGGAGCTCCCCCTAGTGGTGACTGCAGACAGGATCTTATCATGTATCTCTCTATACAGGGAGCTCCCCCTAGTGGTGACTGCAGACAGGATCTTATCATGTATCTCTGTATACAGGGAGCTCCCCCTAGTGGTGGCTGCAGACAGGATCTTATCATGTATCTCTGTATACAGGGAGCTCCCCCTAGTGGTGGCTGCAGACAGAATCTTATCATGTATCTCTGTATACAGGGAGCTCCCCCTAGTAGTGGCCGCAGACAGGATCTTATCATGTATCTCTGTGTACAGGGAGCTCCCCCTAGTGGTGGCTGCAGACAGGATCTTATCATGTATCTCTGTATACAGGGAGCTCCCCCTAGTGGTGGCTGCAGACAGGATCTTACCATGTATGTCTGTATACAGGGAGCTCACCCCAAGTGGTGACTGCAGACAGGATCTTATCATGTATCTCTGTATACAGGGAGCTCCCCCTAGTGGCGGCTGCAGACAGGATCTTATCATGTATCTCTGTATACAGGGAGCTCCCCCTAGTGGTGACTGCAGACAGGATCTTATGTATCTCTGTATACAGGGAGCACCCCCTAGTGATGACTGCAGACAGGATCTTATCATGTATCTCTGTATACAGGGAGCTCCCTCTAGTGGTGACTGCAGACAGGATCTTATCATGTATCTCTGTATACAGGGAGCTCCCCCTAGTGGTGGCTGCAGACAGGATCTTACCATGTATCTCTGTATACAGGGAGCTCACCCCAAGTGGTGACTGCAGACAGGATCTTATCATGTATCTCTGTATACAGGGAGCTCCCCCTAGTGGTGGCTGCAGACAGGATCTTATCATGTATCTCTGTATACAGGGAGCTCCCTCTAGTGGTGACTGCAGACAGGATCTTATCATGTATCTCTGTATACAGGGAGCTCCCCCTAGTGGTGACTGGAGACAGGATCTTATCATATATCTCTGTATACAGGGAGCTCCCCCTAGTGGTGACTGCAGACAGGATCTTACCATGTATCTCTGTATACAGGGAGCTCCCCCTAGTGGTGACTGCAGACAGGATCTTACCATGTATCTCTGTATACAGGGAGCTCCCCCTAGTGGTGGCTGCAGACAGGATCTTACCATGTATCTCTGTATACAGGGAGCTCCCCCTAGTGGTGGCTGCAGACAGGATCTTACCATGTATCTCTGTATACAGGGAGCTCCCCCTAGTGGTGGCTGCAGACAGGATCTTACCATGTATCTCTGTATACAGGGAGCTCCCCCTAGTGGTGGCTGCAGACAGGATCTTACCATGTATCTCTGTATACAGGGAGCTCCCCCTAGTGGTGGCTGCAGACAGGATCTTACCATGTATCTCTGTATACAGGGAGCTCCCCCTAGTGGTGGCTGCAGACAGGATCTTACCATGTATCTCTGTATACAGGGAGCTCCCCCTAGTGGTGACTGCAGACAGGATCTTATCATGTATCTCTGTATACAGGGAGCTCCCCCTAGTGGTGACTGCTGACAGGATCTTATCATGTATCTCTGTATACAGGGAGCTCCCCCTAGTGGTGGCTGCAGACAAGATCTTATCATATAACTCTGTATACAGGGAGCTCCCCCTAGTGGTGACTGCAGACAGGATCTTATCATGTATCTCTGTATACAGGGAGCTCTCCCTAGTGGTGGCTGCAGACAGGATCTTATCTTATGTATCTCTGTATACAGGGAGCTCCCCCTAGTGGTGGCTGCAGACAGTATCTTATCATGTATCTCTGCATACAGGGAACTCCCCCTAGTGCTGGCTGCAGACAGGGTCTTATCATGTATCTCTGTATACAGGGAGCTCCCCCTAGTGGTGGCTGCAGACAGGATCTTATCATGTATCTCTGTATACAGGGAGCTCCCCCTAGTGGTGGCTGCAGACAGGATCTTATCATGTATCTCTATATACAGGGAGCTCCCCCTAGTGGTGGCTGCAGACAGGATCTTATCATGTATCTCTGTATACAGGGAGCTCCCCCTAGTGGTGACTGCAGACAGGATCTTATCATGTATCTCTGTATACAGGGAGCTCCCCCTAGTGGTGACTGCAGACAGGATCTTATCATGTATCTCTGTATACAGGGAGCTCCCCCTAGTGGTGGCTGCAGACAGGATCTTATCTTATGTATCTCTGTATACAGGGAGCTCCCCCTAGTGGTGACTGCAGACAGGATCTTATCATGTATCTCTGTGTACAGGGAGCTCCCCCTAGTGGTGGCTGCAGACAGGATCTTATCATGTATCTCTGTATACAGGGAGCTCCCCCTAGTGGTGACTGCAGACAGGATCTTATCATGTATCTCTGTATACAGGGAGCTCCCCCTAGTGGTGGCTGCAGACAGGATCTTATCATGTATCTCTGTATACAGGGAGCTCCCCCTAGTGGTGGCTGCAGACAGGATCTTATCTTATGTATCTCTGTATACAGGGAGCTCCCCCTAGTGGTGACTGCAGACAGGATCTTATCATGTATCTCTGTGTACAGGGAGCTCCCCCTAGTGGTGGCTGCAGACAGGATCTTATCATATATCTCTGTATACAGGGAGCTCCCTCTAGTGGTGGCTGCAGACAGGATCTTATCATGTATCTCTATAAACAGGGAGCTCCCCCTAGTGGTGGCTGCAGACAGAATCTTATCATGTATCTCTGTATACAGGGAGCTCCCTCTAGTGGTGGCTGCAGACAGGATCTTATCATGTATCTGTATACAGGGAGCTCCCCCTAGTGGTGGCTGCAGACAGGATCTTATCATGTATCTCTGTATACAGGGAGCTCCCCCTAGTGGTGGCTGCAGACAGGATCTTATCATATATCTCTGTATACAGGGAGCTCCCCCTAGTGGTGGCTGCAGACAGGATCTTATCATGTATCTCTGTATACAGGGAGCTCCCCCTAGTGGTGGCTGCAGACAGGATCTTATCATGTATCTCTATATACAGGGAGCTCTCCCTAGTGGTGGCTGTAGACAGGATCTTATCATGTATCTCTGTATACAGGGAGCTCCCCCTAGTGGTGACTGCAGACAGGATCTTATCGTGTATCTCTGTATACAGGGAGCTCCCCCTAGTGGTGGCTGCAGACAGGATCTTATCATGTATCTCTGTATACAGGGAGCTCCCCCTAGTGGTGACTGCAGACAGGATCTTATCATATATCTCTGTATACAGGGAGCTCCCCCTAGTGGTGGCTGCAGACAGGATCTTATCATGTATCTCTGTATACAGGGAGCTTCCCCTAGTGGTGACTGCAGACAGGATCTTATAATATATCTCTGTATACAGGGAGCTCCCCCTAGTGGTGGCTGCAGACAGGATCTTATCATGTATCTCTGTATACAGGGAGCTCCCCCTAGTGGTGACTGCAGACAGGATCTTATCATGTATCTCTGTATACAGGGAGCTCCTCCTAGTGGTGACTGCAGACAGGATCTTATCATGTATCTCTGTATACAGGGAGCTCCCCCTAGTGGTGACTGCAGACAGGATCTTATCATGTATCTCTGTATACAGGGAGCTCCCCCTAGTGGTGACTGCAGACAGGATCTTATCATGTATCTCTGTATACAGGGAGCTCCCCCTAGTGGTGACTGCAGACAGGATCTTATGTATCTCTGTATACAGGGAGCACCCCCTAGTGATGACTGCAGACAGGATCTTATCATGTATCTCTGTATACAGGAAGCTCCCCCTAGTGGTGGCTGCAGACAGGATCTTACCATGTATCTCTGTATACAGGGAGCTCCCCCTAGTGGTGACTGCAGACAGGATCTTATCATATATCTCTGTATACAGGGAGCTCCCCCTAGTGGTGACTGCAGACAGGAACTTATCATGTATCTCTGTATACAGAGAGCTCCCCCTAGTGGTGGCTGCAGACAGGATCTTACCATGTATCTCTGTATACAGGGAGCTCCCCCTAGTGGTGACTGCAGACAGGATCTTATCATGTATCTCTGTATACAGGGAGCTCCCCCTAGTGGTGACTGCAGACAGGATCTTATCATGTATCTCTGTATACAGGGAGCTCCCCCTAGTGATGGCTGCAGACAGGATCTTACCATGTATCTCTGTATACAGGGGGCTCCCCCTAGTGGTGACTGCAGACAGGATCTTATCCTGTATCTCTGTATACAGGGAGCTCCCCCTAGTGGTGGCTGCAGACAGGAACTTATCATGTATCTCTGTGTACAGGGAGCTCCCCCTAGTGGTGGCTGCAGACAGGATCTTATCATGTATCTCTGTATACAGGGAGCTCCCCCTAGTGGTGGCTGCAGACAGAATCTTATCATGTATCTCTGTATACAGGGAGCTCCCCCTAGTGGTGATTGCTGACAGGATCTTATCATGTATCTCTGTATACAGGGAGCTCCCCCTAGTGGTGACTGCAGACAGGATCTTGTGTATCTCTGTATACAGGGAGCTCCCCCTAGTGGTGGCTGCAGACAGGATCTTATCTTATGTATCTCTGTATACAGGGAGCTCCCCCTAGTGGTGGCTGCAGACAGGATCTTATCATGTATCTCTGTATACAGGGAGCTCCCCCTAGTGGTGACTGCAGACAGGATCTTATCATGTATCTCTGTATACAGGGAGCTCCCCCTAGTGGTGACTGCAGACAGGATCTTATCATGTATCTCTGTATACAGGGAGCTCCCCCTAGTGGTGACTGCAGACAGGATCTTATCATGTATCTCTGTATACAGGGAGCTCCCCCTAGTGGTGGCTGCAGACAGGATCTTATCATGTATCTCTGTATACAGGGAGCTCCCCCTAGTGGTGGCTGCAGACAGGGTCTTATCATGTATCTCTGTGTACAGGGAGCTCCCCCTAGTGGTGGCTGCAGACAGGATCTTATCATGTATCTCTGTATACAGGGAGCTCCCCCTAGTGGTGATTGCTGACAGGATCTTATCATGTATCTCTGTATACAGGGAGCTCCCCCTAGTGGTGACTGCAGACAGGATCTTATCATGTATCTCTGTATACAGGGAGCTCCCCCTAGTGGTGACTGCAGACAGGATCTTATCATGTATCTCTGTACACAGGGAGCTCCCACTAGTGGTGGCTGCAGACAGGTTCTTATCATGTATCTCTGTATACAGGGAGCTCCCCCTAGTGGTGGCTGCAGACAGGATCTTATCATATATCTCTGTATACAGGGAGCTCCCCCTAGTGGTGACTGCAGACAGGATCTTATCATGTATCTCTGTATACAGGGAGCTCCCCCTAGTGGTGACTGCAGACAGGATCTTATCATGTATCTCTGTATACAGGGAGCTCCCCCTAGTGGTGACTGCAGACAGGATCTTATCATGTATCTCTGTACACAGGGAGCTCCCCCTAGTGGTGACTTTAGACAGGTTCTTATCATGTATCTCTGTATACAGGGAGCTCCCCCTAGTGGTGACTGCAGACAGGATCTTATCATGTATCTCTGTATACAGGGAGCTCCCCCTAGTGGTGGCTGCAGACAGGTTCTTATCATGTATCTCTGTACACAGGGAGCTCCCCCTAGTGGTGACTGCAGACAGGTTCTTATCATGTATCTCTGTATACAGGGAGCTCCCCCTAGTGGTGACTTTAGACAGGTTCTTATCATGTATCTCTGTACACAGGGAGCTCCCACTAGTGGTGACTGCAGACAGGATCTTATCATGTATCTCTGTATACAGGGAGCTCCCACTAGTGGTGACTGCAGACAGGATCTTATCATGTATCTCTGTATACAGGGAGCTCCCCCTAGTGGTGGCTGCATGCAGGATCTTTTCATGTATCTCTGTATACAGGGAGCTCCCCCTAGTGGTGGCTGCAGACAGGATCTTATCATATATCTCTATATACAGGGAGCTCCCCCTAGTGGTGACTGCAGACAGGATCTTATCATGTATCTCTGTATACAGGGAGCTCCCCCTAGTGGTGACTGCAGACAGGATCTTATCATGTATCTCTGTATACAGGGAGCTCCCCCTAGTGGTGGCTGCAGACAGGATCTTATCATGTATCTCTGTATACAGGGAGCTCCCCCTAGTGGTGACTGCAGACAGGATCTTATCATGTATCTCTGTACACAGGGAGCTCCCCCTAGTGGTGACTTTAGACAGGTTCTTATCATGTATCTCTGTATACAGGGAGCTCCCCCTAGTGGTGACTGCAGACAGGATCTTATCATGTATCTCTGTATACAGGGAGCTCCCCCTAGTGGTGGCTGCAGACAGGTTCTTATCATGTATCTCTGTACACAGGGAGCTCCCACTAGTGGTGGCTGCAGACAGGTTCTTATCATGTATCTCTGTATACAGGGAGCTCCCCCTAGTGGTGACTGCAGACAGGATCTTATCATGTATCTCTGTATACAGGGAGCTCCCCCTAGTGGTGACTGCAGACAGGATCTTATCATGTATCTCTGTATACAGGGAGCTCCCCCTAGTGGTGGCTGCAGACAGGATCTTATCATGTATCTCTGTATACAGGGAGCTCTCACTAGTGGTGGCTGCAGACAGGATCTTACCATGTATCTCTATATACAGGGAGCTCCCCCTAGTGGTGGCTGCAGACAGGATCTTATCATGTATCTCTGTATACAGGGAGCTCCCCCTAGTGGTGGCTGCAGACAGGATCTTATCATGTATCTCTGTATACAGGGAGCTCCCCCTAGTGGTGACTGCATACAGGATCTTACCATGTATCTGTATACAGGGAGCTCCCCCTAGTGGTGGCTGCAGACAGGATCTTATCATGTATCTCTGTATACAGGGAGCTCCCCCTAGTGGTGACTGCAGACAGGATCTTATAATGTATCTCTGTATACAGGGAGCTCCCCCTAGTGGTGGCTGCAGACAGGATCTTATCATGTATTTCTGTATACGGGGAGCTCCCCCTAGTGGTGGCTGCAGACAGAATCTTATCATGTATCTCTGTATACAGGGAGCTCCCCCTAGTGGTGGCTGCAGACAGGATCTTATCATGTATCTCTGTATACAGGGAGCTCCCCCTAGTGGTGACTGCAGACAGGATCTTATCATGTATCTCTGTATACAGGGAGCTCCCACTAGTGGTGGCTGCAGACAGGATCTTATCATGTATCTCTGTATACAGGGAGCTCCCCCTAGTAGTGGCTGCAGACAGGATCTTATCATGTATCTCTATATACAGGGAGCTCCCCCTAGTGGTGGCTGCAGACAGGATCTTATCATGTATCTCTGTATACAGGGAGCTCCCACTAGTGGTGGCTGCAGACAGGATCTTACCATGTATCTCTATATACAGGGAGCTCCCCCTAGTGGTGGCTGCAGACAGGATCTTATTATGTATCTCTGTATACAGGGAGCTCCCCCTAGTGGTGGCTGCAGACAGGATCTTATCATGTATCTCTGTATACAGGGAGCTCCCCCTAGTGGTGGCTGCAGACAGGATCTTATCATGTATCTCTGTATACAGGGAGCTCCCCCTAGTGGTGGCTGCAGACAGGATCTTATCATGTATCTCTGTATACAGGGAGCTCACACTAGTGGTGGCTGCGGACAGGATCTTACCATGTATCTCTATATACAGGGAGCTCCCCCTAGTGGTGGCTGCAGACAGGATCTTATCATGTATCTCTGTATACAGGGAGCTCCCCCTAGTGGTGGCTACAGACAGGATCTTATCATGTATCTCTGTATACAGGGAGCTCCCCCTAGTGGTGACTGCATGCAGGATCTTACCATGTATCTGTTTACAGGGAGCTCCCCCTAGTGGTGGCTGCAGACAGGATCTTATCATGTATCTCTGTATACAGGGAGCTCCCCCTAGTGGTGGCTGCAGACAGGATCTTATCATGTATCTCTGTATACAGGGAGCTCCCCCTAGTGGTGACTGCAGACAGGATCTTATCATGTATCTCTGTATACAGGGAGCTCCCCCTAGTGGTGACTGCAGACAGGATCTTATCATGTATCTCTGTATACTGGGAGCTCCCCCTAGTGGTGGCTGCAGACAGGATCTTATCATGTATCTCTGTATACAGGGAGCTCCCCCTAGTGGTGACTGCAGACAAGATCTTACAATGTATCTCTGTATACAGGGAGCTTCCCCTAGTGGTGACTGCAGACAGGATCTTATCGCGTATCTCTGTATACAGGGAGCTCCCCCTAGTGGTGACTGCAGACATGATCTTATCATATATCTCTGTATACAGGGAGCTCCCCCTAGTGGTGACTGCAGACAGGATCTTATCATGTATCTCTGTATACAGTGAGCTCTCACTAGTGGTGGCTGCAGACAGGATCTTATCATGTATCTCTGTATACAGGGAGCTTCCCCTAGTGGTGACTGCAGACAGGATCTTATCATGTATCTCTGTATACAGGGAGCTCCCCCTAGTGGTGACTGCAGACAGGATCTTATCATGTATCTCTGTATACAGGGAGCTCCCCCTAGTGGTGACTGCAGACAGGATCTTATCATGTATCTGTGTATACAGGGAGCTCCCCCTAGTGGTGACTGCAGACAGGATCTTATCATGTATCTCTGTATACATGGAGCTCCCCCTAGTGGTGGCTGCAGACAGGATCTTATCTTGTATCTCTGTATACAGGGAGCTCCCTCTAGTGGTGGCTGCAGACAGGATCTTATCATGTATCTCTGTATACAGGGAGCTCCCCCTAGTGGTGACTGCAGACAGGATCTTATCATGTATCTGTGTATACAGGGAGCTCCCCCTAGTGGTGGCTGCAGACAGGATCTTATCATGTATCTCTGTATGCAGGGAGCTCCCCCTAGTGGTGACTGCAGACAGGATCTTATCATGTATCTCTGTATACAGGGAGCTCCCCCTAGTGGTGGCTGCAGACAGGATCTTATCATGTATCTCTGTATACAGGGAGCTCCCCCTAGTGGTGACTGCAGACAGGTTCTTATCATGTATCTCTGTATACAG
This sequence comes from Ranitomeya imitator, assembly GCF_032444005.1. Taxonomy (NCBI): domain Eukaryota; kingdom Metazoa; phylum Chordata; class Amphibia; order Anura; family Dendrobatidae; genus Ranitomeya; species Ranitomeya imitator. The sequence continues at coordinate 157,122,120 of NC_091290.1, forward strand.
GGAGCTACCCCTAGTGGTGACTGCAGACAGGTTCTTATCATGTATCTCTGTATACAGGGAGCTACCCCTAGTGGTGACTGCAGACAGGTTCTTATCATGTATCTCTGTATACAGGGAGCTACCCCTAGTGGTGACTGCAGACAGGATCTTATCATGTATCTCTGTACACAGGGAGCTCCCCCTAGTGGTGACTTTAGACAGGTTCTTATCATGTATCTCTGTATATAGGGAGCTCCCCGTAGTGGTGACTGCAGACAGGATCTTGTCATGTATCTCTGTATACAGGGAGCTACCCCTAGTGGTGACTGCAGACAGGTTCTTATCATGTATCTCTGTATACAGGGAGCTACCCCTAGTGGTGACTGCAGACAGGATCTTATCATGTATCTCTGTACACAGGGAGCTCCCCCTAGTGGTGACTTTAGACAGGTTCTTATCATGTATCTCTGTATATAGGGAGCTCCCCGTAGTGGTGACTGCAGACAGGATCTTGTCATGTATCTCTGTATACAGGGAGCTCCCCCTAGTGGTGACTGCAGACAGGATCTTATCATGTATCTCTGTATACAGGGAGCTCCCCCTAGTGGTGGCTGCAGACAGGATCTTATCATGTATCTCTGTATACAGGGAGCTCCCCCTAGTAGTGGCTGCAGACAGGATCTTATCATGTATCTCTGTATACAGGGAGCTCCCCCTAGTGGTGGCTGCAGACAGGATCTTATCATGTATCTCTGTATACAGGGAGCTCTCCCTAGTGGTGGCTGCAGACAGGATCTTATCATGTATCTCTGTATACAGGGAGCTCCCCCTAGTGGTGACTGCAGACAGGATCTTATCATGTATCTCTGTATACAGGGAGCTCCCACTAGTGGTGACTGCAGACAGGATCTTATCATGTATCTCTGTATACAGGGAGCTCCCCCTAGTGGTGGCTGCAGACAGGATCTTATCATGTATCTCTGTATACAGGGAGCTCCCCCTAGTGGTGACTGCAGACAGGATCTTATCATGTATCTCTGTATACAGGGAGCTCCCTCTAGTGGTGGCTGCAGACAGGATCTTATCATATATCTCTGTATACAGGGAGCTCCCCCTAGTGGTGGCTGCAGACAGGATCTTATCATGTATCTCTGTATACAGGGAGCTCCCCCTAGTGGTGGCTGCAGACAGGATCTTATGTATCTCTGTATACAGGGAGCTCCCCCTAGTGGTGACTGCAGACAGGATCTTATCATGTATCTCTATATACAGGGAGCTCCCCCTAGTGGTGACTGCAGACAGGATCTTATCATGTATCTCTGTATACAGGGAGCTCCCACTAGTGGTGACTGCAGACAGGATCTTACCATGTATCTCTGTATACAGGGAGCTCCCTCTAGTGGTGGCTGCAGACAGGATCTTATCATGTATCTCTATATACAGGGAGCTCCCCCTAGTGGTGGCTGCAGACAGGATCTTATCATGTATCTCTGTATACAGGGAGCTCCCTCTAGTGGTGGCTGCAGACAGGATCTTATCATGTATCTCTATACAGGGAGCTCCCCCTAGTGGTGACTGCAGACAGGATCTTACCATGTATCTCTGTATACAGGGAGCTCCCCCTAGTGGTGGCTGCAGACAGGATCTTATCATGTATCTCTGTATACAGGGAGCTCCCCCTAGTGGTGACTGCAGACAGGATCTTATCATGTATCTCTGTACACAGGGAGCTCCCCCTAGTGGTGACTTTAGACAGGTTCTTATCATGTATCTCTGTATATAGGGAGCTCCCCGTAGTGGTGACTGCAGACAGGATCTTGTCATGTATCTCTGTATACAGGGAGCTCCCCCTAGTGGTGACTGCAGACAGGATCTTATCATGTATCTCTGTATACAGGGAGCTCCCCCTAGTGGTGGCTGCAGACAGGATCTTATCATGTATCTCTGTATACAGGGAGCTCCCCCTAGTAGTGGCTGCAGACAGGATCTTATCATGTATCTCTGTATACAGGGAGCTCCCCCTAGTGGTGGCTGCAGACAGGATCTTATCATGTATCTCTGTATACAGGGAGCTCTCCCTAGTGGTGGCTGCAGACAGGATCTTATCATGTATCTCTGTATACAGGGAGCTCCCCCTAGTGGTGACTGCAGACAGGATCTTATCATGTATCTCTGTATACAGGGAGCTCCCACTAGTGGTGACTGCAGACAGGATCTTATCATGTATCTCTGTATACAGGGAGCTCCCCCTAGTGGTGGCTGCAGACAGGATCTTATCATGTATCTCTGTATACAGGGAGCTCCCCCTAGTGGTGGCTGCAGACAGGATCTTATCATGTATCTCTATATACAGGGAGCTCCCCCTAGTGGTGACTGCAGACAGGATCTTATCATGTATCTCTGTATACAGGGAGCTCCCACTAGTGGTGACTGCAGACAGGATCTTACCATGTATCTCTGTATACAGGGAGCTCCCTCTAGTGGTGGCTGCAGACAGGATCTTATCATGTATCTCTATATACAGGGAGCTCCCCCTAGTGGTGGCTGCAGACAGGATCTTATCATGTATCTCTGTATACAGGGAGCTCCCTCTAGTGGTGGCTGCAGACAGGATCTTATCATGTATCTCTATACAGGGAGCTCCCCCTAGTGGTGACTGCAGACAGGATCTTACCATGTATCTCTGTATACAGGGAGCTCCCCCTAGTGGTGGCTGCAGACAGGATCTTATCATGTATCTCTGTATACAGGGAGCTCCCCCTAGTGGTGGCTGCAGACAGGATCTTATCATGTATCTCTATATACAGGGAGCTCCCCCTAGTGGTGACTGCAGACAGGATATTATCATGTATCTCTGTATACAGGGAGCTCCCCCTAGTGGTGGCTGCAGACAGGATCTTATCATGTATCTCTGTATACAGGGAGCTCCCACTAGTGGTGGCTGCAGACAGGATCTTACCATGTATCTCTATATACAGGGAGCTCCCCCTAGTGGTGGCTGCAGACAGGATCTTATCATGTATCTCTGTATACAGGGAGCTCCCCCTAGTGGTGACTGCAGACAGGATCTTATCATGTATCTGTATACAGGGAGCTCCCCCTAGTGGTGACTGCAGACAGGATCTTATATATCTCTGTATACAGGGAGCTCCCCCTAGTGGTGGCTGCAGACAGGATCTTATCATGTATCTCTGTATACAGGGAGCTCCCCCTAGTGGTGGCTGCAGACAGGATCTTATCATGTATCTCTATATACAGGGAGCTCCCCCTAGTGGTGACTGCAGACAGGATCTTATCACGTATCTCTGTATACAGGGAGCTCCCCCTAGTGGTGACTGCAGACAGGATCTTATCACGTATCTCTGTATACAGGGAGCTCCCCCTAGTGGTGACTGCAGACAGGATCTTGTGTATCTCTGTATACAGGGAGCTCCCCCTAGTGGTGACTGCAGACAGGATCTTATCATGTATCTCTGTATACAAGGAGCTCCCACTAGTGGTGACTGCAGACAGGATCTTATCATGTATCTCTGTATACAGGGAGCTCCCCCTAGTGGTGACTGCAGACAGGATCTTATCATGTATCTCTGTATACAGGGAGCTCCCCCTAGTGGTGGCTGCAGACAGGATCTTATCATGTATCTCTGTATACAGGGAGCTCCCCCTAGTTGTGACTGCAGACAGGATCTTATCATGTATCTCTGTACACAGGGAGCTCCCACTAGTGGTGACTGCAGACAGGTTCTTATCATGTATCTCTGTATACAGGGAGCTACCCCTAGTGGTGACTGCAGACAGGATCTTATCATGTATCTCTGTATACAGGGAGCTCCCCCTAGTGGTGGCTGCAGACAGGATCTTATCATGTATCTCTGTATACAGGGAGCTCCCCCTAGTGGTGACTGCAGACAGGATCTTATCATGTATCTCTGTTTATAGGGAGCTCCCCCTAGTGGAGACTGCAGACAGGATCTTACCATGTATCTCTGTATACAGAGAGCTCCCCCTAGTGGTGACTGCAGACAGGATCTTATCATGTATCTCTGTATACAGGGAGCTCCCCCTAGTGGTGACTGCAGACAGGATCTTATCATGTATCTCTGTATACAGGGAGCTCCCCCTAGTGGTGACTGCAGACAGGATCTTATCATGTATCTCTGTATACAGGGAGCTCCCCCTAGTGGTGACTGCAGACAGGATCTTATCATGTATCTCTGTATACAGGGAGCTCCCCCTAGTGGTGACTGCAGACAGGATCTTATCATGTATCTCTGTATACAGGGAGCTCCCCCTAGTGGTGGCTGCAGACAGGATCTTATCATGTATCTCTGTATACAGGGAGCTCCCCCTAGTGGTGGCTGCAGACAGGGTCTTATCATGTATCTCTGTATACAGGGAGCTCCCCCTAGTGGTGGCTGCAGACAGGATCTTATCATGTATCTCTGTATACAGGGAGCTCCCTCTAGTGGTGACTGCAGACAGGATCATATCATGTATCTCTGTATATAGGGAGCGCCCCCTAGTGGTGGATGCAGACAGGATCTTATCATGTATCTCTGTATACAGGGAGCTCCCCCTAGTGGTGACTGCAGACAGGATCTTATCATGTATCTCTGTATACAGGGAGCTCCCCCTAGTGGTGGCTGCAGACAGGATCTTATCATGTATCTCTGTATACAGGGAGCTCCCCCTAGTGGTGGCTGCAGACAGGATCTTATCATGTATCTCTGAATACAGGGAGCTCCCCCTAGTGGTGACTGCAGACAGGATCTTATCATGTATCTCTGTATACAGGGAGCTCCCCCTAGTGGTGACTGCAGACAGGATCTTATCATGTATCTCTGTATACAGGGAGCTCCCCCTAGTGGTGACTGCAGACAGGATCTTATCATGTATCTCTGTATACAGGGAGCTCCCCCTAGTGGTGACTGCAGACAGGATCTTATCATGTATCTCTGTATACAGGGAGCTCCCCCTAGTGGTGACTGCAGACAGGATCTTATCATGTATCTCTGTATACAGGGAGCTCCCCCTAGTGGTGGCTGCAGACAGGATCTTATCATGTATCTCTGTATACAGGGAGCTCCCCCTAGTGGTGGCTGCAGACAGGGTCTTATCATGTATCTCTGTATACAGGGAGCTCCCCCTAGTGGTGGCTGCAGACAGGATCTTATCATGTATCTCTGTATACAGGGAGCTCCCTCTAGTGGTGACTGCAGACAGGATCTTATCATGTATCTCTGTATACAGGGAGCTCCCCCTAGTGGTGGCTGCAGACAGGATCTTATCATGTATCTCTGTATACAGGGAGCTCCCCCTAGTGGTGGCTGCAGACAGGATCTTATCATGTATCTCTGTATACAGGGAGCTCCCCCTAGTGGTGGCTGCAGACAGGATCTTATCATGTATCTCTGAATACAGGGAGCTCCCCCTAGTGGTGACTGCAGACAGGATCTTATCATGTATCTCTGTATACAGGGAGCTCCCCTAGTGGTGACTGCAGACAGGATCTTATCATGTATCTCTGTATACAGGGAGCTCCCCCTAGTGTGGCTGCAGACAGGATCTTATCTTGTATCTCTGTATACAGGGAGCTCCCCCTAGTGGTGGCTGCAGACAGGATCTTATCATGTATCTCTGTATACAGGGAGCTCCCCCTAGTGGTGACTGCAGACAGGATCTTATCATGTATATCTGTATACAGGGAGCTCCCCCTAGTGGTGGCTGCAGACAGGATCTTATCATATATCTCTGTATACAGGGAGCTCCCCCTAGTGGTGGCTGCAGACAGGATCTTATCATGTATCTCTGTATACTGGGAGCTCCCCCTAGTGGTGGCTGCAGACAGGATCTTATCATGTATCTCTGTATACAGGGAGCTCCCCCTAGTGGTGACTGCAGACAGGATCTTATCATGTATCTCTGTATACAGGGAGCTCCCCCTAGTGGTGACTGTAGACAGGATCTTATCATGTATCTCTGTATACAGGGAGCTCCCCCTAGTGGTGGCTGCAGACAGGATCTTACCATGTATCTCTGTATACAGGGAGCTCCCCCTAGTGGTGACTGCAGACAGGATCTTATCATGTATCTCTGTATACAGGGAGCTCCCCCTAGTGGTGACGGCAGACAGGATCTTATCATGTATCTCTGTATACAGGGAGCTCCCCCTAGTGGTGGCTGCAGACAGGATCTTATCATGTATCTCTGTATACAGGGAGCTCCCCCTAGTGGTGACTGCAGACAGGATCTTATCATGTATCTCTGTATACAGGGAGCTCCCCCTAGTGGTGGCTGCAGACAGGATTATATCATGTATCTCTGTATACAGGGAGCTCCCCCTAGTGGTGGCTGCAGACAGGATTTTATCATGTATCTTTGTATACAGGGAGCTCCCCCTAGTGGTGGCTGCAGACAGGATCTTATGTATCTCTGTATACAGGGAGCTCGCCCTAGTGGTGGCTGCAGACAGGATCTTATCATGTGTCTCTGTATACAGGGAGCTCCCCCTAGTGGTGGCTGCAGACAGGATCTTATCATGTATCTCTGTATACAGGGAGCTCCCACTAGTGGTGACTGCAGACAGGATCTTATCATGTATCTCTGTATACAGGGAGCTCCCCCTAGTGGTGGCTGCAGACAGGATATTACCATGTATCTCTGTATACAGGGAGCTCCCCCTAGTGGTGACTGCAGACAGGATCTTATCATGTATCTCTGTATACAGGGAGCTCCCCCTAGTGGTGGCTGCAGACAGGATCTTATCATGTATCTCTGTATACAGGGAGCTCCTCCTAGTGGTGACTGCAGACAGGATCTTATCATGTATCTCTGTATACAGGGAGCTCGCCCTAGTGGTGGCTGCAGACAGGATCTTATCATGTATCTCTGTATACAGGGAGCTCCCCCTAGTGGTGGCTGCAGACAGGATCTTATCATGTATCTCTGAATACAGGGAGCTCCCCCTAGTGGTGACTGCAGACAGGATCTTATCATGTATCTCTGTATACAGGGAGCTCCCCTAGTGGTGACTGCAGACAGGATCTTATCATGTATCTCTGTATACAGGGAGCTCCCCCTAGTGGTGGCTGCAGACAGGATCTTATCATGTATCTCTGTATACAGGGAGCTCCCCCTAGTGGTGGCTGCAGACAGGATCTTATCATGTATCTCTGTATACAGGGAGCTCGCCCTAGTGGTGGCTGCAGACAGGATCTTATCATGTATCTCTGTATACAGGGAGCTCCCCCTAGTGGTGGCTGCAGACAGGATCTTATCATGTATCTCTGTATACAGGGAGCTCCTCCTAGTGGTGACTGCAGACAGGATCTTATCATGTATCTCTGTATACAGGGAGCTCCCCCTAGTGGTGACTGCAGACAGGATCTTATCATATATCTCTGTATACAGGGAGCTCCCCCTAGTGGTGGCTGCAGACAGGATCTTATCATGTATCTCTGTATACAGGGAGCTCCCCCTAGTGGTGGCTGCAGACAGGATCTTATCATGTATCTCTGAATACAGGGAGCTCCCCCTAGTGGTGGCTGCAGACATGATCTTATCATGTATCTCTGTATACAGGGAGCTCCCCTAGTGGTGACTGCAGACAGGATCTTATCATGTATCTCTCTATACAGGGAGCTCCCCCTAGTGGTGGCTGCAGACAGGATCTTACCATGTATCTCTGTATACAGGTGGTGGCATGTTTTTATCTAAATGTACACTGTATGAATAGAGAGACTTGAGCAATCTTTTAGTACATGTATTTATTTGTTGCATGGTATTTATATATTGGTGTTAGGCTGCACATTCCTATGAAGTCACAACGGCCCCTGTACTAACAAGCACATTTACATGTGGACCCTGTCATTACAGCCACACACATATATGGTGGCCACGGTCATTACAGGCACATATGAATATGGTGGCACCAGTCATTACTTATATTCAGGGCCTGTATATAATAATAAGTCCTGCAGTGAGGTGGAAAATGTTCTACCATGGCAGGTTTAGGGATCTTTCCCCAGCAGGATGTCATTGATAACATTTAATGTCCTGTTGCTGAAGACCATGCTGAGATGGTGCATTCCAGGCAGCTCAATCACCTGGACCTTCTCGTTTTGCTGTTTCTTCCATCGTTGGCACAGTTCCATGCTTCTCTTATGTACTGTATCATCTCCATCAGAATAGATGATGTCTACAGGTGGCCCATTGGGGAAGTCGTCCCCATATATATAGGTCTCGGCTGTGGGGTGACCGCTGCCATAGATGCAGTACGTGTCTACACCTGGGGGCGGCAATCCTTCTAGAAGAACCTTGGTATCTTCCCACATATACCAGCCATCTTCAAAGTCAATATCGTTGAAGAATTTCTTATAGTCTTTGTAGGTGTAGTTGTATTTTGGGGTGGAAATAAACACATGTGATTCTGGCCATCCCAGGTTAGTTGGAAGCATCCATGGATTAGTTGTTGTCATCCTCTGTTCTTCTCGAATTTTGATGTTGGAAACCATCGGGATCCCATGGTTATCTCCTGTAAAGGAGCAAGTACAGTGTTACTGAAGGCTTATTGCTCCCTCATGCACCATGAACAATCTGTTTTAGGGAAATATTGGAGAATAAAAGTATATCAATAGTGACAGGATGAGGATCCATATAACGATGGGAGATACTTGCAGCTCTCTAGGCTGGGAATCCCACCAAATAGACCCCATATCTCAGACTGAAGAGGGGAGGAGGTCCAGGAGGCTCGGGGACATAACCGAATGTAAGCAGAGCAAATATCATACAGACAATATACCACCCTCAGTGTAAAATGTATAGAACGGAAGAATGCAATGATTGGGAAATACAACATGGGACTCCGATCAGAATTGAGTGTTGGACATGTCTCCATTTCATTCGAAAAATTACCTCCTTTAGAAATTGATGGCAGAAACATCTCAAAATGTGCACATTTAACCCCTTCATGACCGGGGGATTTTTCATTTTTCCGTGTTCGTTTTTCACTCCCCTCCTTCCCAGAGCCATAACTTTTTTATTTTTCCGTCAATTCGGCCATGTGAGGGCTTATTTTTTGCGGGACGAGTTGTACTTTTGAACGACATCATTGGTTTTAGCATGTCGTGTACTAGAAAACGGGAAAAAAAATTCCAAGTGCGGTGAAATTGCAAAAAAAGTGCAATCCCACATTGGTTTTTTGTTTGGCTTTTTTGCTAGGTTCACTAAATGCTAAAACTGACCTGCCATTATGATTCTCCAGGTCAGTACGAGTTCATAGACACCAAACATGACTAGGTTATTTTTTATCTAAGTGGTGAAAAAAATTTCCAAACTTTGCTAAAAAAAAAAAAAAAAAAAAAAATTGCGCCATTTTCCGATACTCGTAGCGTCTCCATTTTTCGTGATCTGGGGTCTGTTGAGGGCTTATTTTTTGCGTGCCGAGATGACGTTTTTAATGATAGCATTTCGGTGCAGATACGTTCTTTTGATCGCCCATTATTGCATTTTAATGCAATGTCGCGGCGACCAAAAACACGTAATTCTGGCGTTTCGAGTTTTTTTCCGCTACGCTGTTTAGCGATCAGGTTAATACTTTTTTTTATTTGATAGATCGGGCAATTCTGAGCGCGGCGATACCAAATATGCGTAAATTTGATATTTTTTTTATTGATTTATTTTGATTGGGGCGAAAGGGGGGTGATTTAAACTTTTATGTTTTTTTTATTTTTTTCACATTTTTTTAAACTTTTTTTTTTTACTTTTGCCATGCTTCAATAGCCTCCATGGGAGGCTAGAAGCAGGCACAGCACGATCGGCTCTGCTACATAGCAGCGATCTGCTGATCGCTGCTATGTAGCAGAATTGCACGTGTGCTGTGAGCGCCAACCACAGGGTGGCGCTCACAGCGACGGGCAATCAGTAACCATAGAGGTCTCAAGGACCTCTATGGCTACAATGGAGACGCATCGCCGACCCCCGGACATGTGACGGGGGTCGGCGATGACGTCATTTCCGGCCGCCCGGCCGGAAGCGGTAGTTAAATGCCGCTGTCTGCGTTTGACAGCGGCATTTAACTAGTTAATAGGTGCGGGCAGATCGCGATTCTGCCCGCGCCTATTACGGGCACATGTCAGCTGTTCAAAACAGCTGACATGTCCCGGCTTTGGTGCGGGCTCACCGCGGAGCCCTGCATCAAAGCAGGGGAGCTGGCATCGGACGGTAGAGTACGTCCGATGCCGGTAAGGGGTTAAAAAAGACTGGAAAAGTGGCACCGTAAAAAAAAAATCTGGAGGGTGTTAACTTTCAAGTAATTCACATGCGTGTTTAACCCCTTAACCCCCGGAGCTTTTTTCAGTTTTGGTTTTCGTTTTTCGCTCCTCTCCTTCCCAGAGCCGTAACATTTTTATTTTTCCGTCAATTTGGCCATGTGAGGGCTTATTTTTTGGGAGACGAGTTGTATTTTTGAACGACACCATTGGTTTTACCATGTCGTGTACTAGAAAACGGGAAAAAAATTCCAAGTGTGGTGTAATTGCCAAAAAGTGCAATCCCACTTATTTTTTGTTTGGGTTTTTTTGCTAGGTTCACTAAATGCTAAATCTGATCTGCTCATTATGATTCCCCAGGTCATTACGAGTTCATAGACACCAAACATGTCTACAGTCATGGCCAAAATTTTAGAGAATGACACCAAAATTCTATTTTCACATGATCTGCTGCCCTCTGGTTTTTATTAGTGTTTGTCTGATGTTTATATCACATACAGAAATATAATTGCAATCATATTATGAGTACCAATAGGTTATATTGGCAGTTAGAATGAGTTAATGCAGCAAGTCAATATTTGCAGTGTTGACCCTTCTTCTTCAAGACCTCTGCAATTCTCCCTGGCATGCTCTCGATCAACTTCTGGACCAAATCCTGACTGATAGCAGTCCATTCTTGCATAATCAATGCTTGCATTTTGCCAGAATTTGTTGGTTTTTGTTTGTCCACCCGTCTCTTGATGATTGACCACAAGTTCTCAATGGGATTAAGATCTGGGGAGTTTCCAGGCCATGGACCCAAAATCTCTGTTTTGTTCCATGAGCCATTTAGTTATCACCTTTGCTTTATGGCAAGGTGCTCCATCATGCTGGAAAAGGCATTGTTGGGCGCCAAACTGCTCTTGGACGGTTGGGAGAAGTTGCTCTTGGAGGACATTCTGGTACCATTCTTTATTCATGGCTGTGTTTTTAGGCCGATTCCCTTGGCTGAGAAGCAACCCCACACATGAATGGTTTCAGGATGCTTTACAGTTGGCATGAGACAAGACTGGTGGGAGCGCTCACCTCTTCTTCTCCGAATAAGCTGTTTTCCCGATGTCCCAAACAATCGAAAAGGGGTCCATCAGAGAACATGACTTTGCCCCAGTCCTCAGCAGTCCACTCCCTGGACCTTTTGCAGAATATCAGTCGGTCCCTGATGTTTTTTTCTGGAGAGAAGAGGCTTCTTTGCTGCCCTCCTTGAAACCAGGCCTTGCTCAAAGAGTCTCCGCAGTCTCACAGTGCGTGCAGAAGCACTCACACCAGCCTGCTGCCATTCCTGAGCAAGCTCGGCACTGCTGGTAGTCCGATCCCGCAGCTGAAACAGTTTGAAGATACGGTCCTGGCGCTTGCTGGTCTTTCTTGGGCGCCCTGGAGCCTTTTTGATAACAATGGAAGCTCTCTCCTTGAAGTTCTTGATGATCCGATAGATTGTTGACTGAGGTGCAATCTTTGTAGCTGTGATACTCTTCCCTGTTAGGCCATTTTTGTGCAGTGCAATGATGGCTGCACGTGTTTCTTTAGAGATAACCATGGTTAACTGAAGAGAAACAATGATACCAAGCACCAGCCTCCTTTTAAAGTGTCCAGTGATGTCATTCTTACTTAATCATGACTGATTGATCGCCAGCCCTGTCCTCATCAACACCCACACCTGTGGTAATGGATCAATCACTAAAACGATGTTAGCTGCTCCTTTTAAGGCAGGACTGCAATGATGTTGAAATGTGTTTTGGGGGTTAAAGTTCATTTTCTGGGCAAATATTGACTTTGCAAGTACAGTAATTGCTGTTAAGCTGATCACTCTGACATACAGGAGCATATGCAAATTGCCATTAGAAAAAATGAAGCAGTAGACTTTGGAAAAATTAATATTTGTCTCATTCTCAAAACTTTTGGCCATGACTGTAGGTTATTTTTTATCCAAGTGGTAAAAAAAGTTCCAGTGCAATTTTCCGATACCCGTAGCGTCTCCATTTTTCGTGATCTGGGGTCGGTTGAGGGGTTATTTTTTGCTTGCTGAGCTGATGTTTTGAATTATACCATATTGATGCAGATACGTTCTTTTGATCGCCCGTTATTACATTTTAATGTAATGTCACGGTGACCAAAAAAAATGCAATTCTGGCGTTTTGAATTTTTTTCTCGCTACGTCGTTTAGCGATCAGGTTAATCCTTTGTTTTTGTTTTTCTTCTTTTTATTGATAGATTGGGCGATGGTAAATGTGTAGGTTTTTTTTTTTGTTTTTTTTTTTTTATTTTGAATGGGGTGAAAGGGGGGGTGATTTGAACTTTTAGATTTTTTTTTCATATTTTTAAAAACATTTTTTGCCATGCTTCAATAGTCTCCATGGGAGGCTAGAAGCTGGCATAGCCTGATCGGCTCTGCTACATAGGAGCGATGCTCAGATCACTCCTTTGTAGTAGAATTGCTGCATTCCTATGAACGCCGACCACAGGGTGGCGCTCACAGCAATCTGGCATCAACAACCATAGAGGTCTGCAGGAGACATCTGGTTGTCATGCTGATGCACCGCTGACCCCCGATCACTTGACAGGGGTCACCACTCAGCGCATTTCCGGCCCAATGGCCAGAAGCACGCGTTAAATGCCGCTGTCAGAGTTTGATAGCGGCATTTAAATAGTTAATAGGTGCTGGCGGATCACGATTCCGCCCGCGCCTATTGCAGTCATGTCAGCTGTTCAAAACAGTGGACATGTCCCAGCTTTGATGCGTGCTCACCGCCGGAGCCCACACCAAAGTGGGGATACTGTCATGGGACTTACTATTCGATGGCAGAAATGGGTTAAAGAGAGAATGTTAGAGGCAGAGTCTCACAGAAGCAAAGATGGTTGGAGGTCACCAATCCATGTACAATTGCATCCAAAAATTATCCAACAATTTCAGAAAAATGTTCCTCTTAGTAAAATTGTAAATTCTTTGACAGTCCCTCCATTTTCAGTGCATAATATCAAGGTTCAGAGATTGTGGAGAAATGAATGTGCAGAAGCGACAAGATGGACCGTGCATACTGGATGCTGGTGCTTGAGCTCGCCTGCTCCATCCAGACCATGTCTATTTCAGGGAAGGACAATGATAAACTACATCCTGCCTCCATCATGCCTGCATTGCTCCGCGGAGGCCGAGGTCATTGCATTGAATTAAGACTTATCCGAGCAGCCCCCTTACATATTAGATGAAAGGAGCTGGACCCACAGATGTTGGTGTCCTCCAGCCCCTCGTCTCTTGGGGTGGGGATTTGAGAGCTCGGGGGCATAATGTTTGTGACTGAGCATTGCTAAAGGAGCGCTCATTTTACGATAACAGTACAGATAGACATGCTGCTGTGTGTAACCAATATGTGCTGCTGAGAACCACGCCAATCTGTGCGGCATGTCGCCAGTCAGAGGGCATCTAGCTCTGTAATGCACAGAGTCAAATGGGCCCTAAAGTTCTGTTCTCCCAGGAAATAAGCTGCTGCCAAGTGTCTTAGGAGTGAGACCTCTCTGGGAGCATGGACAAAGTGTCTGTAGGACACAGGGAAGAGGAGTCTGGAGGAGGAGAATTGATGAGTCTGGAGGAGGGTAGAGGAGTCTGGAGGAGGAGGGCAGAGGAGGAGTCTGGTGGAGGGCAGAGGAGGAGTCTGGTGGAGGGCGGAGGAGGAGTCTGGTGGAGGGCGGAGGAGGTCAGTGGACTCTGGTGGAGGGCAGAGGAGTCTGGAGGAGGAGGGCAGAGGAGGAGTCTGGTGGAGGGCGGAGGAGGTCAGTGGACTCTGGTGGAGGGCAGAGGACTCTGGAGGAGGAGGGCAGTGGAGGGTAGAGGAGTCTGGAGGAGGAGGGCGGAGGAGGAGTCTGGTGGAGGGCGGAGGAGGAGTCTGGTGGAGGGCGGAGGAGGTCAGTGGAGTCTGGTGGAGGGCAGAGGACTCTGGAGGAGGAGGGCAGTGGAGGAAAGAGGAGTCTGAAGGAGGAGGGAAGAGGAGTCGGGAAGAGGAGGAGTCTGGTGGAGGGCGGAGGAGGTCAGTGGAGTCTGGTGGAGGGCAGGAGTCTGGAGGAGGAGGGCAGAGGAGTCTGGAGGAGGAGGTCAGTGGAGGGCAGAGGAGTCTGGAGGAGGAGGTCAGTGGAGGGCAGAGGAGTCTGGAGGAGGAGGTCAGTGGAGGGCAGAGGAGTCTGGAGGAGGATGTCAGTGGAGTCTGGTGGAGGGCAGTGGAGTCTGGAGGAGGAGGTCAGTGGAGGGCAGAGGAGTCTGGAGGAGGAGGTCAGTGGAGTCTGGTGGAGGGCAGAGGAGTCTGGTGGAGGGCGGAGGAGGTCAGTGGAGTCTGGTGAAGGGCAGGAGTCTGGAGGAGGAGGCCAGTGGAGGGCAGAGGAGTCTGGAGGAGGAGGTCAGTGGAGGGCTGAGGAGTCTGAAGGAGGATGTCAGTGGAGGGCAGAGGAGTCTGTAGGAGGAGGTCAGTGGAGAGCAGAGGAGTCTGGAGGTGGAGGGCAGAGGAGTCTGAAGGAGGATGTCAGTGGAGGGCAGAGGAGTCTGGAGGAGGAGGTCAGTGGAGTCTGGAGGAGGAGGTCAGTGGAGGGCAGAGGAGTCTGGAGGAGGAGGTCAGTGGAGGGCAGAGGAGTCTGGAGGAGGAGGTCAGTGGAGGGCAGAGCAGTCTGGAGGAGGAGGTCAGTGGAGGGCAGAGGAGTCTGGAGGAGGAGGTCAGTGGAGGGCAGAGGAGTCTGGAGGAGGAGGTCAGTGGAGGGCAGAGGAGTCTGGAGGAGGAGGTCAGTGGAGGGCAGAGGATTCTGAAGGAGGATGTCAGTGGAGGGCAGAGGAGTCTGAAGGAGGATGTCACTGGAGGGCAGAGGAGTCTGGAGGAGGTCAGTGGAGGGCAGAGGAGTCTGGAGGAGGAGGTCAGTGGAGGGCAGAGGAGTCTGGAGGAGGAGGTCAGTGGAGTCTGGAGGAACAGGTCAGTGGAGGGCAGAGGAGTCTGGAGGAGGAGGTCAGTAGAGTCTGGTGGAGGGCAGATGAGTCTGGAGGAGGAGGTCAGTGGAGTCTGGTGGAGGGCAGAGGAGTCTGGAGGAGGAGGTCAGTGGAGTCTGGTGGAGGGCAGAGGAGTCTGGAGGAGGAGGTCAGTGGAGTCTGGTGGAGGGCAGAGGAGTCTGGAGGAGGAGGTCAGTGGAGTCTGGTGGAGGGCAGAGGAGTCTGGAGGAGGAGGTCAGTGGAGTCTGGTGGAGGGCAGAGGAGTCTGGAGGAGGAGGTCAGTGGAGTCTGGTGGAGGGCTGAGGAGTCTGGAGGAGGAGGTCAGTGGAGTCTGGTGGAGGGCAGAGGAGTCTGGAGGAGGAGGTCAGTGGAGTCTGGTGGAGGGCAGGGGAGTCGGGAGGAAGAGAATTGATGAGTGGTTGAGGGCAGAGGAGTCTGGTGGAGGGCAGAGGAGTCTGGAGGAGGAGGTCAGTGGAGTCTGGTGGAGGGCAGAGGAGTCTGGAGGAGGAGGTCAGTGGAGTCTGGTGGAGGGCAGGGGAGTCGGGAGGAAGAGAATTGATGAGTGGTTGAGGGCAGAGGAGTCTGGTGGAGGGCAGAGGAGTCTGGAGGAGGAGGTCAGTGGAGTCTGGTGGAGGGCAGGGGAGTCGGGAGGAAGAGAATTGATGAGTCTGGTTGAGGGCAGAGGAGTCTGGTGGAGGGCAGAGGAGTCTGGTTGAGAGCAGAGGAGTCTGGAGGAGGAGGTCAGTGGAGGGCAGAGGAGTCTGGAGGAAGAGAATTGATGAGTGTGGAGGAGGAGGGGCACAGTGTTTTCTGTAGGAGGACAAAGAAGACTTGTGTAGGGTGGAATTCATGCAGAATTTGGGTAACATTTTTGGCAATATATTTTCCCAATTGTACAGCAATGAACCATGGCTGTCAGGGCTGGAGTCAGGAAAGCTATGTAACAAACACAAACTAGTTTCTACTTCACTTGAGCTTTAAAGTGTATATTCCATAATTAATTACATCATCGATGTTCTAGCTGCTGCTTCTTCCACATCACACAAGCTCCTCTGCCAGCTCCCAAGTACAGCTTCTCACATTCTTAGAAACATCCATCCTTTCCCTCTGCGACATAGGAGGCGCTCTCACTATTAGCGAAACCATCTGATTTGTTTTTCTTGCTAGTGGCAGGAGGTATCTCCTCTAACCCTGTCTCAGCTGTTACTGCTATATTTAACTTCTTATCTGCTGTCCACAAAAATGATGCTAATCTTGATATAATTTGTTGCCTGTCTTCACCTGTCTCCATTAACTGCGCACTCAGTAACTGCTGGTCAGTGTATAACCAACTTCCCCACATTCATGATTTCTTCATTTCTAACCCTCTTAACCCTCCAAACCTTCTGGCTTTTACTGGAACCTGGATTTAACAATCAGACACCATCTACAGGTTTGCCAAACTTTGAGTAAAAATCTCCTTCAGCTGATGACTTCATCCATTATAAATTTATGCTCAAAACATATAACTTTTTTTTTTTTTTTTTCTCTCTCTCTCTCTCTCTCTCTCTCTTCTCTCCTCTCTCTCCTCTCCTCTCCTCTCTCTCCTCTCCTCCGTCCGTCCGTCCCTGAACTGAAAAGCTGGTGTTACACATTGCAAATCGCTACAGCGCACAAGCGACAACATGGCGATAGGTCTTAGGGGCGTGGACGCCTATGTCATCACTCTGCCCACGCCCCTTCATTGGCTGAAAAAAATTGCGCCAAGCGCGTCATACGAAACGCGACTTTGGCGCGAAAGTCGCGTACCGCATGGCCGACCCCACACAGGGATCGGGTCGGGTTTCATGAAACCCGACTTTGCCAAAAGTCGGCGACTTTTGAAAATGAACGATCCGTTTCGCTCAACCCTAATAACTAGTGATGAGTGAGTGTACTCGTTGCTTGGGTTTTCCTGAGCTCGCTCGGATGATCTCCGAGTATTTGTGACTCCTCGGAGATTTAGTTTTCGTCACCTCAGTAAGGGAATCCTCACATGTATTCAGCCTGTCTAGCAGCTGTACATCATGCAGCTGTGTGGACAAAAAGTAAATCTCTCGAGCAGTTACAAATACTCGGAGACCACCCGAGCAACGAGTACACTCACTCATCACTACATATACAGTAACTCTTCCCTTTATCTCAGCAGTCCAGTGAATTCAGCGCCCTCATCACCTGACTAACAATCCAAAACAACTTAGACACATTTCACTTTCTTCTCACTCCTAAAGTATGGGCCTAACCCTAACCCCAATCCTAACCCTGAACTACGGGCTTAACCCTAATCTTAACCCTAACCTATTATTATTATTTATTATTATTACAGCACCATTTATTCCATGGCGCTTTACATGTGAGGAGGGGTGTACATAATAAAAAACAAGTACAATAATCTTAAACAATACAAGTCACGACTGGCACAGGAGGAGAGAGGACCCTGCCCGCGAGGGCTCACAATCTACAAGGGATGGGTGAGAATACAGGAGGAGAGAGGACCCTGCCCGCGAGGGCTCACAATCTACAAGGGATAGGTGAGGATACAGGAGGAGAGAGGACCCTACCCGCGAGGGCTCACAATCTACAAGGGATGGGTGAGGATACAGTAGGTGAGAGGACCCTGCCACGAGGGCTCACAATCTACAAGGGATGGGTGAGGATACAGGAGGAGAGAGGACCCTACCCGCGAGGGCTCACAATCTACAAGGGATGGGTGAGGATACAGTAGGTGAGAGGACCCTGCCCGCGAGGGCTCACAATCTACAAGGGATGGGTGAGGATACAGGAGGAGAGAGGACCCTGCCCGCGAGGGCTCACAATCTACAAGGGATGGGTGAGAATACAGGAGGAGAGAGGACCCTGCCCGCGAGGGCTCACAATCTACAAGGGATGGGTGAGAATACAGGAGGAGAGAGGACCCTGCCCGCGAGGGCTCACAATCTACAAGGGATGGGTGAGGATACAGGAGGAGAGAGGACCCTGTCTGCGAGGGCTCACAATCTATAAGGGATGGGTGAGGATACAGGAGGAGTGAGGACCCTGCCCGCGAGGGCTCACAATCTACAAGGGATGGGTGAGGATACAGTAGGTGAGGATAGAGCTGGTCATGCAGCAGTTTGGTCGATTGGTGGTTACTGCAGGTTGAAGGCTTGTCGGAAGAGGTGGGTCTTCAGGTTCTTTTTGAAGGTTTCGATGGTAGGTGAGAGTCTGATATGTTGTGATAGAGAGTTCCAGAGTAGGGGTGATGGGTGAGGATACAGTAGGTGAGGACCCTGCCCACGAGGGCTCACAATCTACAAGGGATGGGTGAGGATACAGGAGGAGAGAGGACCCTGCCCGCGAGGGCTCACAGTCTACAAGGGATGGGTGAGGATACAGTAGGTGAGGGTAGAGCTGGTCATGCAGCGGTTTGGTCTGTCGGTGGTTACTGCAGGTTGTAGGCTTGTCGGAAGAGGTAGGTCTTCAGGCTCTTTTTGAAGGTTTCGATGGTAGGTGAGAGTCTGATGTGTTGTGATAGAGAGTTCCAGAGTAGGGGGATACACGAGAGAAATCTTGTACACGATTGTGGGAAGAGGAGATAATAGGGGAGTAGAGAAGGAGATCTTGTGAGGATCGGAGGTTGCGTGTAGGTAAGTACCGGGAGACGAGGTCACAGATGTATGGAGGAGACAGGTTGTGGATGGCTTTGTATGTCATGGTCACCAACTTCTGTTCACATATTTCAATTAAAAAAAACACCTGATCCAACAGGAAATGATCTCCAAATTCCTTAGTATCATGGATCCTAGTCCTTCATGCACTTCACAAAGGTCACAGAAGAAGTTACCCTTCTCCTCATTTCTTCTTGCCCTAATACATGCAGCAGTGATGCTATTCCCTCTCCTTAACCAGTCCCTCTCCCTGACACTCACTGCGCACCTTCATCAGGCAACTTTATCTCCTTCTGAAACACCATTATAATCCGTTACTAAGAAAAAATCTATTGACCAGACTGCGATGCTCTCTACAGACCTGTCTCTAAGGGTGCTTTCTCACTGCATTTACAGACATGCTCTGGCATCACCATAACAGTCCCCATCAGTGTAACGTCTGAATCCCATTATGAGAGGGTTTGTAAACATATGCCCTGATCATGCCACCAAGCATGAACCTAGACGCAATGTGAGAGAAACCCTAAGGTCTGTGTCATCTCTCACATCCTGGACCACTTGGTCCTCTCCTGTCTGATCCGCTATTTCTCAAATCACTGTTATTGACCCTCTACAATCCGGTTTCAGCTCTTCACATGCTACTGAAACTGCTCATGATCTACTAACACCTAAATCTACTGTTAAAAAATAAATCACATTGTTTGCTGGTGCTGTTGTCCAGAGGAAATTGAGTGACCAGACCATTAGACAGAGGGGAATGTTACTGACATTGCGTTCAAAAGTTGTTCTAACTCCTTTATCAGGTACAAAATAGGGAGACTGTTTCTAACACGTGGAGCCAGGGCCGCTATCAGGGCATTTCTGCCTTTACTGTCGTTTGGGGCCCTGTCAGCAGAAGTAAAGAAGGGGTCCAGACCCAGTCCAAGCCCACTTTTTTGCTTCTGCTCACTGGGCCCCAGGGTATAATAAAGCAAAACTGAATGGCCGTGCAGCTCAAAGGGAGTCCCTCTGCCTCTACTGTGGCATGCTGATGACGGCTCGTATGCCAGGATACCAGAAATGGAGCTACGCCTACAGGGGATTGTGAGAGGTAAGTATGGAAAATGGCTTTTTTTTAAGCTAAATTAAATGGGCTAGGGAGCAGCAAATGATGAATCGAGGGTGTGGAACGGGGCACATTGACTGATGTATTGTGGGTGAGTGCAAATAGTGATGGACTGGAAATGGGAGACAACAAATGATGAATTGGAGGTTGGGAACAACAAATGATGAATTGGGGTGGGAGAGAGAACAGGACAATGCATTGGGATGGAGGGGGGCATGTAAACATAATGAATCATGGAAGGTGGAGTGCGGGTCTTGTGGATGCAGGAGTGACTGGTAATTAATTGGGGGAAAGAGTACAGGGTCGAATTCATTTATATACTTATTGTGTGGGGAAAGTGGCTATTTAAAGTTAGAGGCGGCACAGTGGTGGATTACAATTTATATGTGGAATGGTGGGTTTCCTAACAACTATATGATGCAGTAGTATTTGATACTTGCATGTAGTATTATTCGGTTACTATGTGGTGATATGTGGACTGGTCATGGTGTGGTGGTATTTGTTATTTGTGGTACTATTCGGTCACTATGTGGTCTAGTCATGTGTGGTGGTAGTTGTTCCTTGCATTTGGTATTCGGTAACTAGCTGGTGGTAATATGTGGTCTGGTGACGGTGTGGTAGTATTTGTTTCTTGAATTTGGTATTACTTGGTAACTATGTGGTGGTAATATGTGGACTGGTCATGGGTGATGGATTTTGTTCCTTGTATGTGGTATTATTAGGTCAGTGTGGTGGTAATATGTGGTCTGGTCATGGTGTGGCGGTATTACTTCCTTGTATGTGGTTTTATTCAGTTACTATGTGCTGATATGTGGTCTGGTCACGGAGTGGCAGTATTTGTTCCTTCTATTTGGTATTATTCGGTAACTGTGGTCTGGTGGTGTTTGTTCCTTGTATGTGGTATTATTCGGTGACTGGTAATATGTGGTGTGGTTTGATCCTTGTATGTGGTGGTATTCGGTCATTATGTGGTGGTATTATGTGGTGTGGTCATGGTGTGGTGGTATTTGTTCCTTGTATGTGGTAGTACTGGGTCACTATGTGGTAGTAATATGTGGACTGGTCATGGTGTGGTGGTATTTGTCCTTTGTATGTATCATTCAGTCACTATGTGGTGACCACAGTGCGGCACTGCCCTACATATCATCTCTGTCTACCACCTACCTATCCTCTCCCTCTGCCCTCGCAGCATGCCCAATAGCCAGTACATAGCAGGTAGCCTTTCTGGCGACTACCTTAGGTGCAGTACCTAGTCTGACCTGAGGGTAAGGGGGTGCCAGAGAGCTGCAAGTTCCAAACCGGAATTGAGAAGTGGGATATAGATAAATCCCCTTCAGAAGGAACCAGGGGCAACCTAACAACCCCGATTCGTGACAAATTGGTGTGAGTAGTGGGGACGATAAAGATATCCTCCCCGGGATCCCTGACTTACGGATGAGATCCGTGACCTAGTGTTGGCAGCAATGTGTGAGCCATCACATGGTGCATGACAACATGGTACAGGCCCAGGCTGATCAGAAGCCCTGGTACGACCAGAATGCCCGGGAGCGGACCTACCACATGGGTCAAAAGGTGTGGGTGCTGGTCCCCGTACCAAAGGATAAGCTTCAGGCAGCCTGGGAAGGCCCGTACGTCGTTCACCAACAGCTCAACTAGGTCCCCTACGTGGTCACATCAATATGATGAAGGCTCATCACAAACGTGAAGCCTGCATCCTACCGGTCTGTAACCTGCCCAAAGAAGGGAGGAAGACCCCCTCCTGGACATGCTGGCCCAAGCCAAGGCTGGTGGGTCTATCGAGGATATGGAGGTAAGCGCCATGCTATCCAAACCCCAGCGGTTGCAGTTGCGGACCACGCTGGAATCCTTCTGACCAACAGACCTGGAAGGAGAGCAGTCCATGAGGTGGACACCAAGAATAATGCCCCACTACAGTGAAAACCTTATCGTATCTCCGACGTGCATCATGTTATGCGCGAGGAGATCACCTGGAGTCCTCATGCCAAAAAAAGAATCGGACCACAAAGTTCAGCGTGAACTACAGGGGGCTCAGCTCCATCACAGCTTTTGACGCGTACGCAATTCCGTGCATCGAGGAGCTGCTTGAGCGCTTAGCTGGTGCAAAATATCTGTCCATAATGGATCTGAGTCGGGGATACTGGCAGATTCCCCTGAGCCCCGAAGCGCAGGAGAAGTCCGCCTTTATCACACCCTTCGAGTTGTACGAGTCCACGGTCATGCCCTTCGGCATGAAGAATGCCCCTGCCACTTTCCAGTAGATGGTCAACCACCTGCTTCAGGGACTGGAGAAGTACGCTGTGGCATACTTAGATGATATTGTCATCTTCAGTTTCTACTGGGAGGAACACCAGCATCTCCAGGAGGTGCTCAGGCGAATTCACCAAGCAGGCCTGACCATCAAGCCGGGAAAGTGCCAGATGGGCATGAGAGAGGTCCACTACCTGGGACATCGGGTAGGCGGGGCACCATGAGGTCAGAGCCTGGGAAAGTGGATGCTATCGTGTCCTGGCCTACCCCCAGGACAAAGAAACAGGTGATGTCCTTCCTGGGCACTGCAGGGTACTATAGGCGCTTTGTACAGAACTATAGTAGCCTGGCAAAACCCTTGACGGTCTCACCAGGAAGACGTTACCTGTTGTGAATTCTGTGGCTGAATTCACTCCTGTGGTCACAAGTGGTACTGCAGCTTCTGAGCTTCCTCCCTCAGGTGTTCTGGTGAGCTCGTTAACTGCTTCATTACTTAACTCCGCCTGATGCTGCTATCCTTGCTCCTTGTCAATGTTTCAGTGTTGGATCTGAGCTTCTCCTGATTGTTCCTGTGACCTGCTGCTCTGTATAGCTAAGTGCCTTTTGCTTTTTTGTTGCTTTTTTTCTGTCCAGCTTGTCTTTTGTTTTGCTGGAAGCTCTGAGACGCAAAGGGTGTACCGCCGTGCCGTTAGTTCGGCACGGTGGGTTTTTTTTGCCCCCTTTGCGTGGTTTTGCTTTAGGGTTTTTTGTAGACTGCAAAGTTCGCTTTACTGTCCTCGCTCTGTCCTAGAATATCGGGCCCCACTTTGCTGAATCTATTTCATCCCTACGTTTTGTCTTTTCATCTTACTCACAGTCATTATATGTGGGGGGCTGCCTTTTCCTTTGGGGAATTTCTCTGGGGCAAGTCAGGCCTATTTTTCTATCTTCAGGCTAGCTAGTTTCTTAGGCTGTGCCGAGTTGCCTAGGTAGTTGTTAGGCGCAATCCACAGCCGCTTTTAGTTGTGTTTAGGATAGGATCAGGTGTGCAGTCTACAGAGTTTCCACGTCTCAGAGCTCGTTCTTGTATTTTTGGGTATTTGTCAGATCACTGTGTGCGCTCTGATCGCTAAGCACACTGTGTTTCTGGATTGCCTTCATAACACCTGTCATTAGCAAACATAACAGTACAAGGAGCCAAACTAATGATTCTCAATAGAGGGAAAGAAAAAGTTCTGACATCATTTTTTTTTTTTTATCTGCTCTGTGTTCACTTTTTTTTTTTTCCCCTAGACATTTGGGTGATTCTGGACACAGGTGTGGACATGGATATTCAGGGTCTGTGCTCTTCAATGGATAATCTCGTTATAAATGTACAAAAAATTCAAGATACTATTGATCAGAAATCTATGTTAGAACCAAGAATTCCTATTCCTGATTTGTTTTTTGGAGATAGAACTAAGTTTCTAAGTTTCAAAAATAATTGTAAGCTATTTCTGGCCTTGAAACCTCATTCTTCTGGTAATCCTATTCAACAGGTTTTGATTATTATTTATTTTTTGCGCGGCGACCCTCAAGACTGGGCATTTTCTCTTGCGCCAGGAGACCCTGCATTGAGTAGTGTCGATGCGTTTTTTCCTGGCGCTCGGATTGCTGTACGATGAGCCTAATTCAGTGGATCAGGCTGAGAAAAATTTGCTGGCTTTGTGCCAGGGTCAGGATGATATAGAAGTATATTGTCAGAAATTTAGGAAATGGTCAGTACTCACTCAGTGGAATGAATCTGCGCTGGCAGCTTGGTTCAGAAAGGGTCTCTCTGAGGCTCTTAAGGATGTCATGGTGGGATTTCCTATGCCTGCTGGTTTGAATGAGTCTTTGTCTTTGGCCATTCAGATCGGTCGACGCTTGCGCGAGCGTAAATCTGTGCACCATTTGGCGGTACTGCCTGAGGTTAAACCTGAGCCTATGCAGTGCGATAGGACTATGACTAGAGTTGAACGGCAGGAATACAGACGTCTGAATGGTCTGTGTTTCTACTGTGGTGATTCCACTCATGCTATTTCTGATTGTCCTAAGCGCACTAAGCGGTCCGCTAGGTCTGCCGTCATTGGTACTGTACAGTCCAAATTCCTTCTGTCCATTACATTGATATGCTCTTTGTCGTCGTTTTCTGTCATGGCGTTTGTGGATTCGGGCGCTGCCCTGAATCTGATGGATTTGGATTATGCTAAACGTTGTGGGTTTTTCTTGGAGCCTTTGCGGTGTCCTATTCCATTGAGAGGAATTGATGCTACACCTTTGGCCAAGAATAAACCTCAATACTGGGCCCAGCTGACCATGTGCATGGCTCCTGCACATCAGGAAGTTATTCGCTTTCTGGTGTTGCATAATCTGCATGATGTGGTCGTGTTGGGGTTGCCATGGCTACAAACCCATAATCCAGTATTGGATTGGAATTCCATGTCGGTGTCCAGCTGGGGTTGTCAGGGGGTACATGGTGATGTTCCATTTTTGTCGATTTCGTCATCCACCCCTTCTGAGGTCCCAGAGTTCTTGTCTGATTATCAGGATGTATTTGAAGAGCCCAAGTCCGATGCTCTACCTCCGCATAGGGATTGTGATTGTGCTATCAATTTGATTCCTGGTAGTAAATTCCCTAAAGGTCGATTATTTAATTTATCCGTGCCCGAACACGCCGCTATGCGCAGTTATGTGAAGGAATCCCTGGAGAAGGGACATATTCGCCCATCGTCATCACCACTGGGAGCAGGGTTCTTCTTTGTAGCCAAGAAGGATGGTTCGCTGAGACCGTGTATTGATTACCGCCTTCTTAATAAGATCACTGTTAAGTTTCAGTATCCCTTGCCATTGTTATCTGACTTGTTTGCTCGGATTAAGGGGGCTAGTTGGTTCACTAAGATAGATCTTCGTGGTGCGTATAATCTGGTGAGAATCAGGCAAGGAGATGAATGGAAAACTGCATTCAATACTCCCGAGGGTCATTTTGAGTATCTAGTGATGCCGTTCGGACTTGCCAATGCTCCATCTGTGTTTCAGTCTTTTATGCATGACATCTTCCGTGAGTATCTGGATAAATTCCTGATTGTTTACTTGGATTACATTTTGATCTTCTCGGATGATTGGGAGTCTCATGTGAAGCAGGTCAGAATGGTTTTTCAGGTCCTGCGTGCTAACTCTTTGTTTGTGAAGGGATCAAAGTGTCTCTTCGGGGTGCAGAAAGTTTCATTTTTAGGGTTCATCTTTACCCCTTCTACTATCGAGATGGATCCAGTTAAGGTCCAAGCCATCCAGGATTGGATTCAGCCGACATCTCTGAAAAGTCTGCAAAAGTTCCTGGGCTTTGCTAATTTTTATCGTCGCTTCATCTGTAATTTTTCTAGCATTGCCAAACCATTGACCGATTTGACCAAGAAGGGTGCTGATTTGGTTAATTGGTCTTCTGCTGCTGTGGAAGCTTTTCAGGAGTTGAAGCGTCGTTTTTGTTCTGCCCCTGTGTTGTGTCAGCCAGATGTTTCTCTTCCGTTCCAGGTCGAGGTTGATGCTTCTGAGATTGGAGCAGGGGCTGTTTTGTCACAGAGAGGTTCTGATTGCTCAGTGATGAAACCATGTGCTTTCTTTTCCAGGAAGTTTTCGCCCGCTGAGCGTAATTATGATGTGGGCAATCGAGAGTTGCTGGCCATGAAGTGGGCATTCGAGGAGTGGCGTCATTGGCTTGAAGGAGCTAAGCATCGCGTGGTGGTATTGACTGATCATAAGAACTTGACTTATCTCGAGTCTGCCAAGCGCTTGAATCCTAGACAGGCCCGTTGGTCGTTATTTTTTGCCCGCTTCGACTTTGTGATTTCGTACCTTCCGGGCTCTAAAAATGTGAAGGCGGATGCTCTGTCTAGGAGTTTTGTGCCCGACTCTCTGGGTTTATCTGAGCCAGCGGGTATCCTCAAGGAAGGAGTCATTGTGTCTGCCATCTCCCCTGATTTGCGGCGGGTGCTGCAAAAATTTCAGGCGAATAAACCTGATCGTTGTCCAGCAGAGAAACTGTTCGTCCCTGATAGGTGGACTAATAAACTTATCTCTGAACTTCATTGTTCGGTGTTGGCTGGTCATCCTGGAATCTTTGGTACCAGAGAGTTAGTGGCTAGATCCTTCTGGTGGCCATCTCTGTCACGGGATGTACGTACTTTTGTGCAGTCCTGTGGGATTTGTGCTAGGGCTAAGCCCTGCTTTTCTCGTGCCAGTGGGTTGCTTTTGCCCTTGCCGGTCCCAAAGAGGCCTTGGACACATATTTCGATGGATTTCATTTCTGACCTTCCCGCTTCTCAAAAGATGTCAGTCATTTGGGTGGTCTGTGATCGCTTTTCTAAAATGGTCCATCTGGTGCCCTTGGCTAAATTGCCTTCCTCCTCTGATTTGGTACCTTTGTTCTTTCAGCATGTGGTTCGGTTGCATGGCATTCCTGAGAATATTGTTTCTGACAGAGGTTCCCAGTTTGTTTCAAAGTTTTGGCGAGCCTTTTGTGGTAGGATGGGCATTGACCTATCCTTTTCCTCGGCTTTCCATCCTCAGACTAATGGTCAGACCGAACGAACCAATCAGACCTTGGAAACATATCTGAGATGTTTTGTTTCTGCAGACCAGGATGATTGGGTGTCCTTTTTGCCGTTGGCTGAGTTCGCCCTTAATAATCGGGCCAGCTCGGCTACCTTGGTTTCTCCATTTTTTTGCAATTCTGGGTTCCATCCTCGTTTCTCTTCAGGACAGGTTGAGTCTTCGGACTGTCCTGGTGTGGATTCTGTGGTGGATAGGTTGCAGCAGATCTGGACTCAGGTAGTGGACAATTTGATCTTGTCCCAGGAGAAAGCTCAACTTTTTGCTAATCGCAGACGCCGTGTGGGTCCCCGACTTCGTGTTGGGGATCTGGTTTGGTTATCTTCTCGTCATATTCCTATGAAGGTTTCCTCTCCTAAATTTAAACCTCGTTTTATTGGTCCGTATAGGATTTCTGAGGTTCTCAATCCTGTGTCTTTTCGTTTGACCCTCCCAGACTCCTTTTCCATACATAATGTATTCCATAGGTCGTTGTTGCGGAGATACGTGGCACCTATGGTTCCATCTGTTGAGCCTCCTGCCCCGGTTTTGGTGGAGGGGGAATTGGAGTATATTGTGGAGAAGATTTTGGATTCTCGTGTTTCTAGACGGAAACTCCAGTATCTGGTTAAATGGAAGGGTTATGCTCAGGAAGATAATTCCTGGGTTTTTGCCTCTGATGTTCATGCTTCCGATCTTGTTCGTGCCTTTCATGCGGCTCATCCTGGTCTGCCTGGGGGCTCTGGTGAGGGTTCGGTGACCCCTCCTCAAGGGGGGGGTACTGTTGTGAATTCTGTGGCTGAATTCACTCTTGTGGTCACAAGTGGTACTGCAGCTTCTGAGCTTCCTCCCTCAGGTGTTCTGGTGAGCTCGTTAACTGCTTCATTACTTAACTCCGCCTGATGCTGCTATCCTTGCTCCTTGTCAATGTTTCAGTGTTGGATCTGAGCTTCTCCTGATTGTTCCTGTGACCTGCTGCTCTGTATAGCTAAGTGCCTTTTGCTTTTTTGTTGCTTTTTTTCTGTCCAGCTTGTCTTTTGTTTTGCTGGAAGCTCTGAGACGCAAAGGGTGTACCGCCGTGCCGTTAGTTCGGCACGGTGGTTTTTTTTTGCCCCCTTTGCGTGGTTTTGCTTTAGGGTTTTTTGTAGACTGCAAAGTTCGCTTTACTGTCCTCGCTCTGTCCTAGAATATCGGGCCCCACTTTGCTGAATCTATTTCATCCCTACGTTTTGTCTTTTCATCTTACTCACAGTCATTATATGTGGGGGGCTGCCTTTTCCTTTGGGGAATTTCTCTGGGGCAAGTCAGGCCTATTTTTCTATCTTCAGGCTAGCTAGTTTCTTAGGCTGTGCCGAGTTGCCTAGGTAGTTGTTAGGCGCAATCCACAGCCGCTTTTAGTTGTGTTTAGGATAGGATCAGGTGTGCAGTCTACAGAGTTTCCACGTCTCAGAGCTCGTTCTTGTATTTTTGGGTATTTGTCAGATCACTGTGTGCGCTCTGATCGCTAAGCACACTGTGTTTCTGGATTGCCTTCATAACACCTGTCATTAGCAAACATAACAGTTACCCCAAACAGTCGACTGGACAGATGGCTGTGAGGTGGCTTTCTGGGCTTTAAATACAGCCCTGAGCAGTTCTCCGGTGCTGAAAGCCATCTATAGCAGTCAGCCATTCCTGATATAGACCAACGCCAGCGAGTTTGGCCTCAGTGCTGTGCTCAGCCAGTTGGACTTGGGGAACTAAGAGCACCCCATGTTGTACTTGAGCTGGACGCTGCTGCCGAGGGAAGTGGCCTATTCCACCATCCAGGAATGCCTTGCCATGGTTTGGGCCCTGCAATGTTTGCAGCCCTAACTGTACTGTCTTCACCATGGTGACTGACCACAACCCCCTTTGGCTGCCCATCGTGTCTGATACCAACGCATGGTTGCTATGCTGGAGCCTTGCCCTCCAACAGTACGACTTTACAGTGAAAGACAAAAAGGGCAGCGAGCATGGCAACGCAGATGGGTTGTCCCGCTGGTGCGAACCTGCTGAGGTGCGGATGGTGGCGTACCTAGAGGTCCTGCCTCCCTAGCGCAATCCAAAGGGGGAGGTGTAATGAATATACACAGCTCTGCTACACCCATGAGGTCTGTGTTAAGTACACACACATATTCAGGGCCGCTGCAACTTCCTGCTTATGTAAGTGACATGCCAGCCTAGACACACCCTGTGGGCTTTTTGACCCCCCTCCGAGCTCCTTCTCACTACACGCTCAGTGCAACGTGATACCAGTGTGCAGCAGCCCCCACTAAGTAGTTTATGGCCCTAAGCTGGCTGAAAGCAGTTGTGGAAACGTGCTACTTTGTTCATTTAAAAATGTAATAGTAGGGCATAACTTGATCCCAATTAGCGATAGAGATATAAAAGTTACATATTCCGAATATCCATCGAGAGATCTATAACCCACTGATATCTTTAGGATCCAGGCCCAACGAAATCCAAGGAATAGAGATCTCCGTAAGCAGGTCATGTATCCACTTCATGTTTATAGTTAACTGATCCCCCATGTCATGCTGAGCATAATGATAATTTTGTCATTCTTCTACGAGGTTCACTCTAAGAGATATGGGTAATAGAGTATTTCATAGTTGTTCAGAAAGGGGAGTTCCCCGACCACCCAGTGAGGTCAGCACAGTGGGAGTGCCTTAAGTTTGGGCACAGGTATAAGACATGGAGGCTTGACTAGAGCTCTCGCTCTCTGTCTCTCTTGGCCTGGGAAGTCACCTAGCAGATACTGTGCCCGATGCATTGGGACATATGTTCCTCCTCCCTGCCACATGGATACCATGAAATGACATAAGACAAATGTAAGTTTGTTTTAATCTTTAATCCCTTTTTGTTTTGTTATCGATCTGTACATACTATGACTGTCTCATCTTGTAACATCGTTTTTTTATACTTTTTGTAAACACTGCCTAATCATTTTTGAAGTAAAGGTTATAATATTTACTAGCTTCGTTTTCCTTGCTCTAATACATACCTCCAATGTCCTCTGAAGTAAATTAGGATACCGATTGGGTTGGCTCCTGACCCGCTAAATTAGTCATAGGAATAGGAGCTGGTGGCAGCAGATAGTACTGAGCGTATTGGGTATAGCTGGCAGCCATGGACAGCGTTTGGTAATTATAATTCCTGCCTGAGTGGGAGTAGTTATATCGCCCTCGCAGCGTGCCCAATAGCTAGTATATAGCAAGGCAGACTTACTGGCGACTAATTATCCTAGGTGCAGTTCCCTGACTGACCTGAGCGTAAGGGGGCACCAGAGAGCTGCAAGTTCCAAACTGAAAGTGGGATATAAATAAATCCCTGAATAAAGAACTGGGGCAGCCAAACACCCCCGGTTCATGACACCCCTTCAGTGTACAGTTGTAACCTAACACTAAGCAGACATCAAGCATCCAGCTATGTCCGTGTCCTGGTATGCTGCTCCCTAGAGGCGGTCCTGCCAGCTGTGCACATGCTCCACTCACCTGACATTAGGACGAGTAGAGGCTTCACTGCTCCTCCCCACGGTGCTCCCAAAGAGATGAAGCCCTTGATATATTTCTTCTTCCACTCCACAGGCTGATGGTGAAGGAAGTACAGCAGATAAAGATTACCGAGGCTGTGACCTATCAGGAAGAGCGGCTTCTCGTACTGCAACGTCATCTCCTCAATCAGAAGCTTCAGTTTATCAAAATATTCCTTCTGTCCATCTGTGAAAGAAGAGAAGAAATGAAAGAAAGCACTGACATCATCAAGGTAAAGTCATTGTCAATGATGTCATCACCGGGGCGGGGCTGAACTATAAGGGGTGAGGTTTACTGTAGCCGTGATGTCATCACCGGGGCGGGGCTGAACTATAAGAGGTGAGGTTTACTGTAGCCGTGATGTCATCACCGGGGCGGTGCTGAACTATAAGGGGTGAGGTTTACTGTAGCCGTGATGTCATCACCGGGGCGGGGCTGAACTATAAGGGGTGAGGTTTACTGTAGCCGTGATGTCATCACCGGGGCGGGTCTGAACTATAAGGGGTGAGGTTTACTGTAGCCGTGATGTCATCGCCGGGGCGGGGCTGACATCCTCTTACACTATGTGCAGGCTGGTGATGTAGTATAAGGGGTGTGGTCTAATGTCACTATCAGTGATGTCATCACCGGGGGCAGGGCTGACCACCCCACCCTCAGGATATTCAGGACTTTATGACAGAGGCTTCAGGGTCACTAGGCCAGAGACAACTAGAAGGTGAGGAGATTTCGTGGCCGCCATATGACATTTTGCAGGCTGGGACAGCCCTGGACTTTGTCGGAGAGTCTATACTTACTGGGAGCAATTCTCCAGTCATAGGGAGCGGCCCGCACTGTCTCATCTCTCACGTAGCCATTGTTCACCAAGTTTTGTACGAGAGTATGAAAATAACCTGAGTGAAGAGTAACAGTAGATAAAGAGGCACCAGCGACGGATTTCTACGCAACATCTTCAGATTCCTCATGGACTCCTCTTACCCGCTAACTTGCTTTTATCCAGATATTCTACAGAAAATGTCTTTCCAAATCCAGGAACCCGAATGTCGACCCCTGGGGCATTGGAAGCCATTCTAGTTGTCTTGTTGTACACAACTCTGTTAAAGACATAACACAAAGATTGACAGAAAACCAATCATTGACACCATGACAAGGAGCGCTGCTCCGGTGAGTGTCCGCGCTGTGCTCAGGAGAACGTCCTCATCATCCTGCAGAAATCACTGGCACCATGACAAGGAGCGCCGCTCCGGAGAGTGTCCCTGCTGTGCTAAGGACACAGTCCTCATCATCCTGCAGAAATCACTGGCACCATGACAAGGAGCGCTGCTCCGGAGAGTGTCCGCGCTGTGCTCAGGAGAATGTCCTCATCATCCTGCAGAAATCACTGGCACCATGACAAGGAGCGCCGCTCCGGAGAGTGTCCCCGCTGTGCTCAAGAGAACGTCCTCATCATCCTGCAGAAATCACTGGCACCATGACAAGGAGCGCCGCTCCGGATAGTGTCCGCGCTGTGCTCAGGAGAATGTCCTCATCATCCTGCAGAAATCACTGGCACCATGACAAGGAGCGCCTCTCCGGAGACTCTCCCCGCTGTACTCAGGAGAACGTCCTCATCATCCTGCAGAAACCACTGGCACGATGACAAGGAGCCCCGCTCCGGTGAGTGTCCGCGCTGTGCTCAGGAGAACGTCCTCATCATCCTGCAGAAATCACTGGCACCATGACAAGGAGCGCCGCTCCGGAGAGTGTCCCTGCTGTGCTAAGGACACAGTCCTCATCATCCTGCAGAAATCACTGGCACCATGACAAGGAGCGCTGCTCCGGAGAGTGTCCGCGCTGTGCTCAGGAGAATGTCCTCATCATCCTGCAGAAATCACTGGCACCATGACAAGGAGCCCCGCTTCGGAGAGTGTCCGCGCTGTGCTCAGGAGAACGTCCTCATCATCCTGCAGAAATCACTGCCATCATGACAAGGAGCCCCGCTCCGGAGAGTCTCCGCGTTGTGCTCAGGAGAACGTCCTCATCATCCTGAAGAAATAACTGGCACCATGACAAGGAGCGCCGCTCCGGAGAGTGTCCCTGCTGTGCTAAGGACACAGTCCTCATCGTCCTGCAGAAATCACTGGCACCATGACAAGGAGCGCCGCTCTGGAGAGTGTCCGCGTTGTGCTCAGGAGAACGTCCTCATCATCCTGCAGAAATTACTGGCACCATGACAAGGAGCGCCGCTCCGGAGAGTGTTCCTGCTGTGCTCAGGAGAACGTCCTTATCATCCTGCAGAAACCACTGGCACGATGACAAGGAGCGCTGCTCCGGTGAGTGTCCGCGCTGTGCTCAGGAGAACGTCCTCATCATCCTGCAGAAACCACTGGCACGATGACAAGGAGCGCTGCTCCGGTGAGTGTCCGCGCTGTGCTCAGGAGAACGTCCTCATCATCCTGCAGAAATCACTGGCACCATGACAAGGAGCGCTGCTCCGGAGAGTGTCCGCGCTGTGCTCAGGAGAATGTCCTCATCATCCTGCAGAAATCACTGGCACCATGACAAGGAGCCCCGCTCCGGAGAGTCTCCGCGCTGTGCTCAGGAGAACGTCCTCATCATCCTGCAGAAATTACTGGCACCATGACAAGGACCCCCGCTCCGGAGAGTGTCCCCGCTGTGCTCAAGAGAACGTCCTCATCATCCTGCAGAAATCACTGACACCATGACACGGAGCGCCGCTCCGGATAGTGTCCGCGCTGTGCTCAGGAGAACGTCCTCATCATCCTGCAGAAATCACTGGCACCATGACAAGGAGCCCCGCTCCGGAGAGTGTCCCCGCTGTGCTCAAGAGAACGTCCTCATCATCCTGCAGAAATTACTGCCATCATGACAAGGAGCCCCGCTCCGGAGAGTCTCCGCGTTGTGCTCAGGAGAACGTCCTCATCATCCTGCAGAAATAACTGGCACCATGACAAGGAGCGCTGCTCCGGAGAGTGTCCCTGCTGTGCTAAGGACACAGTCCTCATCATCCTGCAGAAATCACTGGCACCATGACAAGGAGCGCCGCTCCGGAGAGTGTCCGCGTTGTGCTCAGGAGAACGTCCTCATCATCCTGCAGAAATAACTGGCACCATGACAAGGAGCGCCGCTCCGGAGAGTGTCCCTGCTGTGCTCAGGAGAACGTCCTTATCATCCTGCAGATATCACTGGCACCATGAGATGGAGTGCCGCTCCGGAGAGTGACCCCGCTGTGCTAAGGACACATTCCTCATCATCCTGCAGAAATCACTGGCACCATCACAAGGAGCCCCGCTCCGGAGAGTCTCCCCGCTGTGCTCAGGAGAACGTCCTCATCATCCTGCAGAAATCACTGGCACCATGACAAGGAGCGCCACTCCGGAGAGTGTCCCTGCTGTGCTCAGGAGAACGTCCTCATCATCCTACAGAAATCACTGGCACCATGACAAGAAGCCCCGCTCCGGAGAGTCTCCCCGCTGTGCTAAGGACACAGTCCTCATCATCCTGCAGAAATCACTGGCACTATGACAAGGAACCCCGCTCCGGAAAGTCTCCCCGCTGTGCTCAGGAGAACATCCTCATCATCCTGCAGAAATCACTGGCACCATGACAAGGAGCCCCGCTCCGGATAATGTCCGCGCTGTGCTCAGGAGAATGTCTTCATCATCCTGCAGAAATCACTGGCACCATGACAAGGAGCCCCGCTCCGGAGAGTGTCCCCGCTGTGCTCAATAGAACGTCCTCATCATCCTGCAGAAATCACTGGCACCATGACAAGGAGCGCCGCTCCGGAGAGTGTCCGCGCTGTGCTCAGGAGAACGTCCTCATCATCCTGCAGAAATAACTGGCACCATGACAAGGAGCGCCGCTCCGGAGAGTGTCCCTGCTGTGCTAAGGACACAGTCCTCATCATCCTGCAGAAATCACTGGCACCATGACAAGGAGCCCCGCTCCGGATAGTCTCCCCGCTGTGCTCAAGAGAACGTCCTCATCATCCTGCAGAAATCACTGGCATCATGACAAGGAGCCCCGCTCCGGAGAGTCTCCCTGCTGTGCTATGGACACAGTCCTCATCATCCTGCAGATATCACTGGCACCATGAGATGGAGCGCCGCTCCGGAGAGTGTCCCCGCTGTGCTAAGGACACATTTCTCATCATCCTGCAGAAATCACTGGCACCATGACAAGGAGCCCCGCTCCGGAGAGTCTCCCCGCTGTGCTAAGGACACAGTCCTCATCATCCTGCAGAAATCACTGGCACCATGACAAGGAGCGCCGCTCCGGAGAGTGTCCCTGCTGTGGTAAGGACACAGTCCTCATCATCCTGCAGAAATCACTGACACCATGACAAGGAGCGCCGCTCCGGAGAGTCTCCCCGCTGTGCTCAGGAGAACGTCCTCATCATCCTGCAGAAATCCCTGGCACCATGACAAGGAGCGCCACTCCGGAGAGTCTCCCCGCTGTGCTCAGGAGAACGTCCTCATCATCCTACAGAAATCACTGGCACCATGACAAGGAGCCCCGCTCCGGAGAGTCTCCCCGCTGTGCTAAGGACACAGTCCTCATCATCCTGCAGAAATCACTGGCACCATGACGAGGAGCCCCGCTCCGGAGAGTGTCCCCGCTGTGCTAAGGAGAACGTCCTCATCATCCTGCAGAAATCACTGGCACTATGACAAGGAGCGCCGCTCCGGAGAGTCTCCCCGCTGTGCTAAGGACACAGTCCTCATCATCCTGCAGAAATCACTGGCACTATGACAAGGAGCGCCGCTCCGGAGAGTCTCCCCGCTGTGCTAAGGACACAGTCCTCATCATCCTGCAGAAATCACTGGCACTATGACAAGGAACCCGGCTCCGGAAAGTCTCCCCGCTGTGCTCAGGAGAATGTCTTCATCATCCTGCAGAAATCACTGGCACCATGACAAGGAGCCCCGCTCCGGAGAGTGTCCCCGCTGTGCTCAATAGAACGTCCTCATCATCCTGCAGAAATCACTGGCACCATGACAAGGAGCGCCGCTCCGGAGAGTGTCCGCGCTGTGCTCAGGAGAACGTCCTCATCATCCTGCAGAAATAACTGGCACCATGACAAGGAGCGCCGCTCCGGAGAGTGTCCCTGCTGTGCTAAGGACACAGTCCTCATCATCCTGCAGAAATCACTGGCACCATGACAAGGAGCCCCGCTCCGGATAGTCTCCCCGCTGTGCTCAAGAGAACGTCCTCATCATCCTGCAGAAATCACTGGCACCATGAGATGGAGCGCCGCTCCGGAGAGTCTCCCCGCTGTGCTCAGGAGAACGTCCTCATCCTGCAGAAATCACTGGCACCATGACAAGGAGCGCCACTCCGGAGAGCGTCCCTGCTGTGCTCAGGAGAACGTCCTCATCATCCTACAGAAATCACTGGCACCATGACAAGGAGCCCCGCTCCGAAGAGTCTCCCCGCTGTGCTAAGGACACAGTCCTCATCATCCTGCAGAAATCACTGGCACTATGACAAGGAGCGCCGCTCCGGAGAGTGTCCCCGCTGTGCTAAGGACACAGTCCTCATCATCCTGCAGATATCACTGGCACCATGAGATGGAGCGCCGCTCCGGAGAGTCTCCCCGCTGTGCTCAGGACACAGTCCTCATCATCCTGCAGAAATCACTGGCACTATGACGAGGAGCGCCGCTCCGGAGAGTGTCCCCGCTGTGCTAAGGACACAGTCCTCATCATCCTGCAGATATCACTGGCACCATGAGATGGAGCGCCGCTCCGGAGAGTCTCCCCGCTGTGCTCAGGACACAGTCCTCATCATCCTGCAGAAATCACTGGCACTATGACGAGGAGCGCCGCTCCGGAGAGTGTCCCCGCTGTGCTAAGGACACAGTCCTCATCATTCTGCAGAAATCACTGGCACTATGACAAGGAGCCCCGCTCCGGAGAGTGTCCCCGCTGTGCTAAGGACACAGTCCTCATCATCCTGCAGAAATCACTGGCACTATGACAAGGAGCCCCGCTCCGGAGAGTCTCCCCGCTGTGCTAAGGACACAGTCCTCATCATCCTGCAGAAATCACTGGCACTATGACAAGGAGCCCCGCTCCGGAGAGTCTCCCCGCTGTGCTAAGGACACAGTCCTCATCATCCTGCAGAAATCACTGGCACTATGACAAGGAGCGCCGCTCTGGAGAGTCTCCCCGCTGTGCTCAGGACACAGTCCTCATCATCCTGCAGAAATCACTGGCACTATGACAAGGAGCGCCGCTCCGGAGAGTGTCCCCGCTGTGCTAAGGACACAGTCCTCATCATCCTGCAGAAATCACTGGCACTATGACAAGGAGCCCCGCTCCGGAGAGTCTCCCCGCTGTGCTCAGGAGAACGTCCTCATCATCCTGCAGAAATCACTGGCATCATGACAAGGAGCCCCGCTCCGGAGAGTCTCCCCGCTGTGCTCAAGAGAACGTCCTCATCATCCTGCAGAAATCACTGGCACTATGACAAGGAGCCCCGCTCCGGAGAGTCTCCCCGCTGTGCTCAAGAGAACGTCCTCATCATCCTGCAGAAATCACTGACATCATGACAAGGAGCCCCGCTCCGGAGAGTCTCCCCGCTGTGCTCAGGAGAACGTCCTCATCATCCTGCAGAAATCACTGGCACTATGACAAGGAGCCCCGCTCCGGAGAGTCTCCCCGCTGTGCTCAGGAGAAAGTCCTCATCATCCTGCAGAAATCACTGGCATCATGACAAGGAGCCCCGCTCCGGAGAGTGTCCGCGCTGTGCTCAGGAGAACGTCCTCATCATCCTGCAGAAATTACTGGCACCATGACAAGGACCCCCGCTTCGGAGAGTGTCCCCGCTGTGCTCAAGAGAACGTCCTCATCATCCTGTAGAAATCACTGACACCATGACAAGGAGCGCCGCTCCGGATAGTGTCCGCGCTGTGCTCAGGAGAACGTCCTCATCATCCTGCAGAAATCACTGGCACCATGACAAGGAGCCCCGCTCCGGAGAGTGTCCCCGCTGTGCTCAATAGAACGTCCTCATCATCCTGCAGAAATCACTGGCACCATGACAAGGAGCGCCGCTCCGGAGAGTGTCCGCGCTGTGCTCAGGAGAACGTCCTCATCATCCTGCAGAAATAACTGGCACCATGACAAGGAGCGCCGCTCCGGAGAGTGTCCCTGCTGTGCTAAGGACACAGTCCTCATCATCCTGCAGAAATCACTGGCACCATGACAAGGAGCCCCGCTCCGGATAGTCTCCCCGCTGTGCTCAAGAGAACGTCCTCATCATCCTGCAGAAATCACTGGCACCATGAGATGGAGCGCCGCTCCGGAGAGTCTCCCCGCTGTGCTCAGGAGAACGTCCTCATCCTGCAGAAATCACTGGCACCATGACAAGGAGCGCCACTCCGGAGAGCGTCCCTGCTGTGCTCAGGAGAACGTCCTCATCATCCTACAGAAATCACTGGCACCATGACAAGGAGCCCCGCTCCGAAGAGTCTCCCCGCTGTGCTAAGGACACAGTCCTCATCATCCTGCAGAAATCACTGGCACTATGACAAGGAGCGCCGCTCCGGAGAGTGTCCCCGCTGTGCTAAGGACACAGTCCTCATCATCCTGGAGATATCACTGGCACCATGAGATGGAGCGCCGCTCCGGAGAGTCTCCCCGCTGTGCTCAGGAGAACGTCCTCATCATCCTGCAGAAATCCCTGGCACTATGACAAGGAGCGCCACTCCGGAGAGTGTCCCTGCTGTGCTCAGGAGAACGTCCTCATCATCCTACAGAAATCACTGGCACCATGACAAGGAGCCCCGCTCCGAAGAGTGTCCGCGCTGTGATCAAGAGAACGTCCTCATCATCCTGCAGAAATCACTGGCACTATGACAAGGAGCGCCGCTCCGGAGAGTGTCCCCGCTGTGCTAAGGACACAGTCCTCATCATCCTGCAGAAATCACTGGCACTATGACAAGGAGCCCCGCTCCGGAGAGTCTCCCCGCTGTGCTAAGGACACAGTCCTCATCATCCTGCAGAAATCACTGGCACTATGACAAGGAGCCCCGCTCCGGAGAGTCTCCCCGCTGTGCTAAGGACACAGTCCTCATCATCCTGCAGAAATCACTGGCACTATGACAAGGAGCGCCGCTCTGGAGAGTCTCCCCGCTGTGCTCAGGACACAGTCCTCATCATCCTGCAGAAATCACTGGCACTATGACGAGGAGCGCCGCTCCGGAGAGTGTCCCCGCTGTGCTAAGGACACAGTCCTCATCATCCTGCAGAAATCACTGGCACTATGACAAGGAGCCCCGCTCCGGAGAGTGTCCCCGCTGTGCTAAGGACACAGTCCTCATCATCCTGCAGAAATCACTGGCACTATGACAAAGAGCCCCGCTCCGGAGAGTCTCCCCGCTGTGCTAAGGACACAGTCCTCATCATCCTGCAGAAATCACTGGCACTATGACAAGGAGCCCCGCTCCGGAGAGTCTCCCCGCTGTGCTCAAGAGAACGTCCTCATCATCCTGCAGAAATCACTGGCACTATGACAAGGAGCCCCGCTCCGGAGAGTCTCCCCGCTGTACTAAGGACACAGTCCTCATCATCCTGCAGAAATCACTGGCACCATGACAAGGAGCCCCGCTCCGTAGAGTCTCCCCGCTGTGCTCAAGAGAACGTCCTCATCATCCTGCAGAAATCACTGGCATCATGACAAAGAGCCCCGCTCCGGAGAGTCTCCCCGCTGTGCTCAGGAGAACGTCCTCATCATCCTGCAGAAATCACTGGCACTATGACAAGGAGCCCCGCTCCGGAGAGTGTCCCCGCTGTGCTAAGGACACAGTCCTCATCATCCTGCAGAAATCACTGGCACTATGACAAGGAGCCCCGCTCCGGAGAGTCTCCCCGCTGTGCTCAGGAGAACGTCCTCATCATCCTGCAGATATCACTGGCATCATGACAAGGAGCCCCGCTCCGGAGAGTGTCCCCGCTGTGCTCAGGAGAACGTCCTCATCATCCTGCAGATATCACTGGCATCATGACAAGGAGCCCCGCTCCGGAGAGTGTCCCCGCTGTGCTCAGGAGAACGTCCTCATCATCCTGCAGAAATCACTGGCACTATGACAAGGAGCCCCGCTCCGGAGAGTGTCCCCGCTGTGCTCAGGAGAACGTCCTCATCATCCTGCAGAAATCACTGGCACTATGACAAGGAGCGCCGCTCCGGAGAGTGTCCCCGCTGTGCTAAGGACACAGTCCTCATCATCCTGCAGAAATCACTGGCACTATGACAAGGAGCCCCGCTCCGGAGAGTCTCCCCGCTGTGCTAAGGATACAGTCCTCATCATCCTGCAGAAATCACTGGCACTATGACAAGGAGCCCTGCTCCGGAGAGTCTCCCCGCTGTGCTAAGGACACAGTCCTCATCATCCTGCAGAAATCACTGGCACTATGACAAGGAGTGCCGCTCTGGAGAGTCTCCCCGCTGTGCTCAGGACACAGTCCTCATCATCCTGCAGAAATCACTGGCACTTTGACGAGGAGCGCCGCTCCGGAGAGTGTCCCCGCTGTGCTAAGGACACAGTCCTCATCATCCTGCAGAAATCACTGGCACTATGACAAGGAGCCCCGCTCCGGAGAGTCTCCCCGCTGTGCTCAGGAGAACGTCCTCATCATCCTGCAGAAATCACTGGCATCATGACAAGGAGCCCCGCTCCGGAGAGTCTCCCCGCTGTGCTCAAGAGAACGTCCTCATCATCCTGCAGAAATCACTGGCACTATGACAAGGAGCCCCACTCCGGAGAGTCTCCCCGCTGTGCTCAGGAGAACGTCCTCATCATCCTGCAGATATCACTGGCATCATGACAAGGAGCCCCGCTCCGGAGAGTGTCCCCGCTGTGCTCAGGAGAACGTCCTCATCATCCTGCAGATATCACTGGCATCATGACAAGGCGCCCCGCTCCGGAGAGTCTCCCCGCTGTGCTCAGGAGAACGTCCTCATCATCCTGCAGAAATCACTGGCACTATGACAAGGAGCCCCGCTCCGGAGAGTCTCCCCGCTGTGCTCAGGAGAACGTCCTCATCATCCTGCAGAAATCACTGGCACTATGACAAGGAGCCCCGCTCCGGAGAGTGTCCGCGCTGTGCTCAGGAGAACGTCCTCATCATCCTGCAGAAATTACTGACACCATGACAAGGAGCGCCGCTCCGGAGAGTGTCCGCGCTGTGCTCAAGAGAACGTCCTCATCATCCTGCAGAAATTACTGACACCATGACAAGGACCCCCGCTCCGGAGAGTGTCCCCGCTGTGCTCAAGAGAACGTCCTCATCATCCTGCAGAAATCACTGACACCATGACAAGGAGCGCCGCTCCGGAGAGTGTCCGCGCTGTGCTCAGGAGAACGTCCTCATCATCCTGCAGAAATAACTGGCACCATGACAAGGAGCGCCGCTCCGGAGAGTGTCCCTGCTGTGCTAAGGATACAGTCCTCATCATCCTGCAGAAATCACTGGCACCATGACAAGGAGCCCCGCTCCGGATAGTCTCCCCGCTGTGCTCAAGAGAACGTCCTCATCATCCTGCAGAAATCACTGGCACCATGAGATGGAGCGCCGCTCCGGAGAGTCTCCCCGCTGTGCTCAGGAGAACGTCCTCATCCTGCAGAAATCACTGGCACCATGACAAGGAGCGCCACTCCGGAGAGCGTCCCTGCTGTGCTCAGGAGAACGTCCTCATCATCCTACAGAAATCACTGGCACCATGACAAGGAGCCCCGCTCCGAAGAGTCTCCCCGCTGTGCTAAGGACACAGTCCTCATCATCCTGCAGAAATCACTGGCACTATGACAAGGAGCGCCGCTCCGGAGAGTGTCCCCGCTGTGCTAAGGACACAGTCCTCATCATCCTGCAGATATCACTGGCACCATGAGATGGAGCGCCGCTCCGGAGAGTCTCCCCGCTGTGCTCAGGAGAACGTCCTCATCATCCTACAGAAATCACTGGCACTATGACAAGGAGCGCCACTCCGGAGAGTGTCCCTGCTGTGCTCAGGAGAACGTCCTCATCATCCTACAGAAATCACTGGCACCATGACAAGGAGCCCCGCTCCGAAGAGTGTCCGCGCTGTGCTCAAGAGAACGTCCTCATCATCCTGCAGAAATCACTGGCACTATGACAAGGAGCGCCGCTCCGGAGAGTGTCCCCGCTGTGCTAAGGACACAGTCCTCATCATCCTGCAGAAATCACTGGCACTATGACAAGGAGCCCCGCTCCGGAGAGTCTCCCCGCTGTGCTAAGGACACAGTCCTCATCATCCTGCAGAAATCACTGGCACTATGACAAGGAGCGCCGCTCTGGAGAGTCTCCCCGCTGTGCTCAGGACACAGTCCTCATCATCCTGCAGAAATCACTGGCACTATGACGAGGAGTGCCGCTCCGGAGAGTGTCCCCGCTGTGCTAAGGACACAGTCCTCATCATCCTGCAGAAATCACTGGCACTATGACAAGGAGCCCCGCTCCGGAGAGTGTCCCCGCTGTGCTAAGGACACAGTCCTCATCATCCTGCAGAAATCACTGGCACTATGACAAGGAGCCCTGCTCCGGAGAGTCTCCCCGCTGTGCTAAGGACACAGTCCTCATCATCCTGCAGAAATCACTGGCACTATGACAAGGAGCCCCGCTCCGGAGAGTCTCCCCGCTGTGCTAAGGACACAGTCCTCATCATCCTGCAGAAATCACTGGCACTATGACAAGGAGCGCCGCTCTGGAGAGTCTCCCCGCTGTGCTCAGGACACAGTCCTCATCATCCTGCAGAAATCACTGGCACTATGACAAGGAGCGCCGCTCCGGAGAGTGTCCCCGCTGTGCTAAGGACACAGTCCTCATCATCCTGCAGAAATCACTGGCACTATGACAAGGAGCCCCGCTCCGGAGAGTCTCCCCGCTGTGCTCAGGAGAACGTCCTCATCATCCTGCAGAAATTACTGGCACCATGACAAGGACCCCCGCTCCGGAGAGTGTCCCCGCTGTGCTCAAGAGAACGTCCTCATCATCCTGCAGAAATCACTGACACCATGACAAGG
The DNA here is from genome assembly GCF_032444005.1 of Ranitomeya imitator. Lineage (NCBI taxonomy): Eukaryota > Metazoa > Chordata > Amphibia > Anura > Dendrobatidae > Ranitomeya > Ranitomeya imitator. Next base: position 157,164,582 of record NC_091290.1, read on the forward strand.
AGCGCCGCTCCGGAGAGTGTCCGCGCTGTGCTCAGGAGAACGTCCTCATCATCCTGCAGAAATAACTGGCACCATGACAAGGAGCCCCGCTCCGGAGAGTCTCCCCGCTGTGCTCAGGAGAACGTCCTCATCATCCTGCAGAAATCACTGGCACTATGACAAGGAGCCCCGCTCCGGAGAGTGTCCGCGCTGTGCTCAGGAGAACGTCCTCATCATCCTGCAGATATCACTGGCATCATGACAAGGAGCCCCGCTCCGGAGAGTGTCCCCGCTGTGCTCAGGAGAACGTCCTCATCATCCTGCAGAAATCACTGGCACTATGACAAGGAGCGCCGCTCCGGATAGTGTCCGCGCTGTGCTCAGGAGAACGTCCTCATCATCCTGCAGAAATCACTGGCACTATGACAAGGAGCCCCGCTCCGGAGAGTCTCCCCGCTGTGCTCAGGAGAACGTCCTCATCATCCTGCAGATATCACTGGCATCATGACAAGGAGCACCGCTCCGGAGAGTCTCCCCGCTGTGCTAAGGACACAGTCCTCATCATCCTGCAGATATCACTGGCATCATGACAAGGAGCCCCGCTCCGGAGAGTGTCCCCGCTGTGCTCAGGAGAACGTCCTCATCATCCTGCAGAAATCACTGGCACTATGACAAGGAGCCCCGCTCCGGAGAGTGTCCCCGCTGTGCTCAGGACACAGTCCTCATCATCCTGCAGAAATCACTGGCACTATGACAAGGAGCCCCGCTCCGTAGAGTCTCCCCGCTGTGCTCAGGAGAACGTCCTCATCATCCTGCAGAAATCACTGGCACTATGACAAGGAGCGCCGCTCCGGAGAGTGTCCCCGCTGTGCTAAGGACACAGTCCTCATCATCCTGCAGAAATCACTGGCACTATGACAAGGAGCCCCGCTCCGGAGAGTCTCCCCGCTGTGCTCAGGAGAACGTCCTCATCATCCTGCAGATATCACTGGCATCATGACAAGGAGCCCCGCTCCGGAGAGTCTCCCCGCTGTGCTCAGGAGAACGTCCTCATCATCCTGCAGAAATCACTGGCACTATGACAAGGAGCCCCGCTCCGGAGAGTCTCCCCGCTGTGCTCAGGAGAACGTCCTCATAATTACTCCGGCTAGAACACCCCGAAGGTCTGACTGAGGAGTGGGATCATGGGTGATGCGCAGTGTCGGCCTTCCCCGATCCATGGTCACTTCTCTGAACATCATATATGTGACTCATGGTGTCAGACCGGAGGATTTCATTATGGGGTGAGAGCTACCGATTATTACAGCTTATAGGGGGTTCACGTTACCTGATATTGTCGATCCAGCAGTCGACTCCCAATGGCAGGAACATGTTGAGATTGAGCCAGACGGTGAAGTAATGCTCGGACCTCCGGGAGCACATCCAGTTCACAACCTCATCCTTGCTTACTTTAGCTTCCAGCTGATTTCCAAAACATCCAGGTACTGAAAAGGTAATAAAAAAGACAGTATTGAATAAGGAGCATGGAAGGAAAACAGGACTGAAGGAAACCTGGCAATACCCAGCTGTAATCCTAGAATAAAAAGGGTTCCGTAACTTTAAAAATATAATGCTCTATTCACAATCTATCAAACTTCTAAATGTTATCATAAAGTCCACATACAACAGCGATACAAATCTAGCAAAAGAAGGAAACACTACAAGCAGCTACCAGCACTAAACATGGAGCAGACGGAGCACAAGAAGCAGCAGTCCAGCACTGAACATGGAGCAGACGGAGCACAAGAAGCAGCAGTCCAGCACTGAAGATGGAGCACATAAAGCACAAGAAGCAGCAGTCCAGCACTAAACATGGAGCAGACGGAGCACAAGAAGCAGCAGTCCAGCACTAAACATGGAGCAGACGGAGCACAAGAAGCAACAGTCCAGCACTGAAGATGGAGCACATAAAGCACAAGAAGCAGCAGTCCAGCACTGAGGATGGAGCACATAAAGCACAAGAAGCAGCAGTCCAGCACTAAACATGGAGCAGACGGAGCACAAGAAGCAGCAGTCCAGCACTGAGGATGGAGCACATAAAGCACAAGAAGCAGCAGTCCAGTACTGAGGATGGAGGAGATAAAGCACAAGAAGCAGCAGTCCAGCACTGAAGATGGAGGAGACAGCGCACAAGAAGCAGCAGTCCAGCACTAAAGATGGAAGAGACAGCGCACAAGAAGCAGCAGTCCAGTACTGAGGATGGAGCAGACAGCGCACAAGAAGCAGCAGTCCATCACTGAGGATGGAGGAGACAGCGCACAAGAAGCAGCAGTCCAGCACTGAAGATGGAGGAGACAGCGCACAAGAAGCAGCAGTCCAGCACTGAGGATGGAGCAGACAGCGCACAAGAAGCAGCAGTCCATCACTGAGGATGGAGGAGACAGCGCACAAGAAGCAGCAGTCCAGCACTGAAGATGGAGGAGACAGCGCACAAGAAGCAGCAGTCCAGTACTGTGGATGGAGCAGACAGCGCACAAGAAGCAGCAGTCCAGCATTGAAGATGGAGGAGACAGCGCACAAGAAGCAGCAGTCCATCACTGAGGATGGAGGAGACAGCGCACAAGAAGCAGCAGTCCAGCACTGAAGATGGAGGAGACAGCGCACAAGAAGCAGCAGTCCAGCACTAAAGATGGAAGAGACAGCGCACAAGAAGCAGCAGTCCAGTACTGAGGATGGAGCAGACAGCGCACAAGAAGCAGCAGTCCATCACTGAGGATGGAGGAGACAGCGCACAAGAAGCAGCAGTCCAGGACTGAAGATGGAGGAGACAGCGCACAAGAAGCAGCAATCCAGCACTAAAGATGGAAGAGACAGCGCACAAGAAGCAGCAGTCCAGTACTGAGGATGGAGCAGACAGCGCACAAGAAGCAGCAGTCCAGCATTGAAGATGGAGGAGACAGCGCACAAGAAGCAGCAGTCCATCACTGAGGATGGAGGAGACAGCGCACAAGAAGCAGCAGTCCAGCACTAAAGATGGAAGAGACAGCGCACAAGAAGCAGCAGTCCAGTACTGAAGATGGAGGAGACAGCGCACAAGAAGCAGCAGTCCAGCACTAAAGATGGAGGAGACAGCGCACAAGAAGCAGCAGTCCAGCACTAAAGATGGAAGAGACAGCGCACAAGAAGCAGCAGTCCAGTACTGAGGATGGAGCAGACAGCGCACAAGAAGCAGCAGTCCATCACTGAGGATGGAGGAGACAGCGCACAAGAAGCAGCAGTCCAGGACTGAAGATGGAGGAGACAGCGCACAAGAAGCAGCAGTCCAGCACTAAAGATGGAAGAGACAGCGCACAAGAAGCAGCAGTCCAGTACTGAGGATGGAGCAGACAGCGCACAAGAAGCAGCAGTCCAGCATTGAAGATGGAGGAGACAGCGCACAAGAAGCAGCAGTCCATCACTGAGGATGGAGGAGACAGCGCACAAGAAGCAGCAGTCCAGCACTGAAGATGGAGGAGACAGCGCACAAGAAGCAGCAGTCCAGCACTGAGGATGGAGCAGACGGAGCACAAGAAGCAGCAGTCCAGCACTGAGGATGGAGCAGACGGAGCACAAGAAGCAGCAGTCCAGTACTGAGGATGAAGCAGACAGCGCACAAGAAGCAGCAGTCCAGCACTGAGGATGGAGCAGACAGCGCACAAGAAGCAGCAGTCCAGCACTGAGGATGGAGGAGAAAGGGCACAAGAAGCAGCAGTCCAGCACTGAGGATGGAGCAGACGGAGCACAAGAAGCAGCAGTCCAGCACTGAGGATGGAGCAGACGGAGCACAAGAAGCAGCAGTCCAGCACTGAGGATGGAGCAGACAGCGCACAAGAAGCAGCAGTCCAGCACTGAGGATGGAGCAGACAAGAAGCAGCAGTCCAGCACTGAGGATGGAGCAGACGGAGCACAAGAAGCAGCAGTCCAGCACTGAGGATGGAGCAGACGGAGCACAAGAAGCAGCAGTCCAGCACTGAGGATGGAGGAGAAAGGGCACAAGAAGCAGCAGTCCAGCACTGAGGATGGAGCAGACGGAGCACAAGAAGCAGCAGTCCAGCACTGAGGATGGAGCAGACGGAGCACAAGAAGCAGCAGTCCAGCACTGAGGATGGAGCAGACGGAGCACAAGAAGCAGCAGTCCAGCACTGAGGATGGAGCAGACAGCGCACAAGAAGCAGCAGTCCAGCACTGAGGATGGAGCAGACAAGAAGCAGCAGTCCAGCACTGAGGATGGAGCAGATCGCGCACAAGAAGCAGCAGTCCAGCACTGAGGATGGAGGAGAAAGGGCACAAGAAGCAGCAGTCCAGCACTGAGGATGGAGCAGACGGAGCACAAGAAGCAGCAGTCCAGCACTGAGGATGGAGCAGACGGAGCACAAGAAGCAGCAGTCCAGCACTGAGGATGGAGCAGACGGAGCACAAGAAGCAGCAGTCCAGCACTGAGGATGGAGCAGACGGAGCACAAGAAGCAGCAGTCCAGCACTGAGGATGGAGCAGACAGCGCACAAGAAGCAGCAGTCCAGCACTGAGGATGGAGCAGACAAGAAGCAGCAGTCCAGCACTGAGGATGGAGCAGACAAGAAGCAGCACTGTAGTAATGAAGATGGAGAAAACCACATCTGAGACTACACATTTTTCTTTATCTGATGAGGTTACAAGGTTTTGGACCAGGTAATCTCTTAGTTACTAGGCGAAGTTTCCATGAGATTGTCTCACCAGTCATTGTCATCCACCTGTCACTCTTCATTTGGATTTTGCCCTTTTTTTACTGATTTTTATTCTGCTCCTAAGTTCATGATCAAAACCGGAGAGATCTTTGAGTATTGGGGGGATACAAGCTCCACAAACATGTAGATGGCTCCCATAACTATGGGTATGAGGTCTACAATGGGAAATCACAGATTGAAGCCCTAAGATTTGCCGATGCCATGAATAGGCCTGGATTGTGTTTGGGGAATGACTTTGGAGCAGATATGTCACAACTTGTTAATGATTGTAGGGCATAGACCAAAGGTTATCTGCACAATCGAGGACATAAGAGGTTAGGCAATTACTGCTGAATGTGGACAGAGCAGGAAAAGATGGGGCTCTTGGTGAAAGGTCAGGCATTCACAGGGTGAGGGCGGCCATATACATGAGATGACATTAGTGGACATCGCAGACCAGGGGAAGGGTGTGGAGCCCGGGATACCCAGGACAGGTGTGTGACAGTAGGCAGAGATCCAGTTTACAGCCTGCTGCGACGCACAGCAATGTGAGTGAGGGATACTGTAGCAATGCAAGCAGTTTGGCATACATACACGTACAGGCAGTAGCACACTCTGATCTCAGCATGGCGGCACTTCGGACGTCACCAACATCTATTGTGAGACACGTTGGCATGCTTTAACCCCTTTCTGACATTGGGCGTAATGATCCATTCATGTGTCCTGGGCCTTATTGCTCAGGGACGGATTATTATGTCCCAGCGATTTTGTGCGCCCATGGGCCGTGTGCACACGTGATCTCCGGCGGGTGTCAGCTGATTCTGATAGCTGACACCAGGCACTAAGTGCCAGGAATGGTCATGCACGGTTCCCGTGATCGCAGCATTCCGGGAGCCGGCAGAGAGATGACCGCCCCTTTACCCTTGGATCGGAGACCCTGCAGTGTAAAGCAGGGTCCCGATCGTTGCCTTGGTGACCCTATGTCGTGACTGTCGTCAGTGCAGAGCTGACAGTTTGTACAGCATGGGGATACTGCTGCATCCCCATACTATATAGGCGATCAGCCTGCAAAAACTGATAGCCCATAGTGGGACAAAGTAAAAATAATGTTTTTAAATAGTAAAAAGCAAGCCCGCTCAGGTCAGTCATCTTTTAACGGAAATATAGGGGACTTCCACCTTACTGGTAGCAGAAAGGCTCTGTAGAAGTGAAATGGCTTCTTGCCCCTCAAAAGAAATTCAGCAAATTCTGCACTCCCAAATCCGAATGCCCCCCCTCCCTTCTCAGCCCCACAGTGTACCTAATCCACATATAGCGTCCACATGTGTGGCATTTCTGAAGCGATGATAGACCGCCTACCTTACGGGTGCGTGTCTCTAGCAGCACAGGCTGGGCATAACGTACTGGTGACTACAACGCTCTGGTGACACAACGGCAGTTTGCAATTTTCACTCGGAAACATCCACTGCTGTCTGTTTCTGGAAAACACCCATGGAGCCAAAATCGTCACTACACCTGTAGATAAATTCTCAAAGGGGTATTCTGGAGTCCCCAAACTAGTGTAGGAAAGCTGTGCTCCAGGGAGCAAATGCGCTCCTTCCTCCCGAGTCACTCCGCATGGCTAAGCAGTACTGTACAGCCTCATATGGGGGATCGCCACATTCAGGAAAAATTGTGGGACACATTTTGGTGCAATTTTTACCCTCTTCTTGTGTAAAAATGTAAAATCTGGGGCTAAAACATTATTTTGGTGGTAAAAATGTAATTATTTTTTCTTCACTGCTAAATGGTATAACATTCTGTGATACACCCTTGGTGTCAATATAATCACTGCACCCCTAGATGAATTCATTGAGAGGAGTAGCTTGTAAAATGTCGTCACTTATGGGGTAGGGGGGGGGTCTGCTGTTCTGGCACCTCAGGGGTCTCCCAGTGGGTTATGGCACCTGCAAACTATGTTATGGACTGACCTGATTTGGAGCAGTGATATTGCAACCACCAGGGGTAGTGTAGTCAGCATAGCCCGAGGTTGATATTAGGAGAAGCAATGTTGTTTGTAGGAATAAGCAGGAATCATAGTCAAGGAAGCCAGAGGTCGATATCAGCAGCAGCAAAGTTGTTCGACAGAACAGCAGGTGGAAGGCCACTTGACTAGAGGCAGGCAACTCGAGAATCACACAAGAATGGAGACCAAGGCCAGGTTTAAATAGGGTGTGCAATCAGGATGAGCCAATCAGGAACGCAGGGTGGAGACCATCAGCAACAACATAGGTACAAGTATTTGGGTTAGCACTAGTGATGAGCGAATATACTCGTTACTCGAGATTTTCCGAGCACGCTCGGGTGTCCTCCGAGTATTTTTTAGTGCTTGGAGATTGTTTTAATTGCTACATCTGATAGCCAGCATAAGTACATGTGGGGGTTGCCTGGTTGCTAGGGAATCCCCACATGTACTTATGCTGGCTAATAGCTGTAAATCATTCAGCTGCAGCAAGAAAAACTAAATCTCTGAGCACTAAAAAATACTCGGAGGACACCCGAGCGACAAGTATATTCGCTCATCACTAATATAGAACCAACACAACCTCATGTGGACTCCATAGTAACATAGTAACATAGTAAGGCCGAAAAAAGACTTTTGTCCATCCAGTCCAGCCTATATTCCATCATAATAAATCCCCAGATCTACGTCCTTCTACAGAACCTAATAATTGTATGATACAATATTGTTCTGCTCCAGGAAGACATCCAGGCCTCTCTTGAACCCCTCGACTGAGTTCGCCATCACCACCTCCTCAGGCAAGCAATTCCAGATTCTCACTGCCCTAACAGTAAAGAATCCTCTTCTATGTTGGTGGAAAAACCTTCTCTCCTCCAGACGCAAAGAATGCCCCCTTGTGCCCGTCACCTTCCTTGGTATAAACAGATCCTCAGCGAGATATTTGTATTGTCCCCTTATATACTTATACATGGTTATTAGATCGCCCCTCAGTCGTCTTTTTTCTAGACTAAATAATCCTAATTTGGCTAATCTATCTGGGTATTGTAGTTCTCCCGTCCCCTTTATCAGTTTCGTACTCGCTCTAGTTCCATTATATCCTTCCTGAGCACCCACTCCGCAGACACAACACCTTTACTATTACAGTGGGAAGCATTTAAATGTGTAATTAGAGGCATATTAATTAAACATGGCTCATGCATTAAAAAATAAGAACATTAAAGTTTCGCAGCTCCTCAAACAGATAGCTTCCCTTGAAACAGCGCATAAGAGCAACCTTTCCTCCAGAACACTACTGGAGATAACAAAACTCGGGGAATTCCTTGCAGGCTTACTCAACGAAAAATATTTCAAATATAGAAATCAATTCAAGAGAATCCTCTAGAATTCTTCTGATAAATGCAGTCGCCCTCTTTCATTACTTCTTTATCCTCACAGCCAAACCTCTTGCATCCCTAAGCCAATATCCGCAGGGAGGTAAAGAAACGTATGATCCTACGGAAATTCTGGGCTTAATGAGAGCGTACTATTCCAAATCGTACAACATAAAGGGGAAATTGGCGGACATGGATCCCCAGATATTACAAAGTCGCATTGACGGATACATTCATGACACAGCTCTTCCCACAATTGATGTGGAAACAATTGGAAAATCAATTCTTGGAAGAGGAGATTGCCGGTGTGATTAGCGACACTCTATAAGTCCTGGCCCGGATAGTTTTCATCATTATTCTATAAATCATATAGAGAGTGTAACGGGGTCTACCAAGCTGGGGTACCTCTTTCAGTACCACCCCGTGTTTCCGGAGGTCCACTCTGCTTTGGTTGGAGTCTGAATGAAGGATGCTGGCTGGAATTTCTTGGTTACATGGGCGCATATAAAAGATCACTGCTTCTCCACGTATTTCCAGTCTGACAACACTTTACTCACAGGACACAGAATATATCACACAGATACACAGGGCAGGCCAATAGAAAAGCGGCAGGCCAGACATACATTACAATAGCCGCAGGTGGCTAGAGCCTGCCGATATTTACTGTGGGAATTACAAAGGTGGGGGGCGGACAAAAGGGGAATATCATGTCCCCTCTGCCCAGGGGCACAGCCTGTGGGCCGATGCATCTCACATGGAACCTATTATACATACATATAACTGCACAACATATTCTGGGTGCTGAGTGGTTCCGTAACACGTAACAATGCACCTTGTTCATTTCTCACTAGAGTGTTTAATGCCGTATGGATTTCTTCCCCCTTCGCTCCACAGTCCCTCGAGGCATACCTTACAGTAATCCCGAAACCAGAGAAAGCCTCCTCATTAGTTTCTAATTACCGCCCAATATCTTTACTGAATATTGATATTAAAGTGTACGCCAAAATATTAGCAAATAGATTAGCACCCATCCTCCCCTCAATACTACATTCTGACCAAGTGAGGTTTATACAGGGAAGAGAGGCACGGGACAACGTGAATAAAACATTTTCACTCATGGCGAGTGCTCTGGCATCAGCAAAACCATTCGGCCTGTGTCAGTAGATGCAGAGCAAGCGTTTGACTGGGTACACTGGGGTTTTATGAGGGCAGCCCTTAGGCAGATAGGCCTGCAACATGGCTTCCTCAATAAGATCATGCCCATGGGCTCGTATGAAAGTCACCACTAGAAATCCATAATGGAAGAAGATGAGGCTGCCCCCTATCCCCACTATTGTATGTAATCGTCATGGAGCACCTGGCGCTAGCGATCAGAGGGAACCCTAGTGTACGCGGGATATGCATGGACCACAACACTTAGAACACTTCCCTGTATGCTGATCGCCGTCTACTGGACGTATCGCAACCACATTACATTTCCCACTATTATGAAGGAATTTGAGCGATTTGAGGACTCGAGTCATTCTAAAGTTAATTATCCCAAATCTGAGGCGCTAAATATCTCCTTATCACCTACTGATATACAATCGGCCGGACATAATTTCCAATCCAGGTGGCAATATCAATCACCTTGGTATCCATATTCCCTCTAATCTTACCAAGCTTTCCTGTCTAAATTACCTTACCCTACTAGAAAAAACACTCAAAGACCTCGCTGCATACAACAAAAAACAGATTTTGTGGTTCGGGCGCATAAATGCGTTTAAAATGGTTATTCTGTCCCAGATTTCCATACATTATTCAAACAGTTCCCATTTTACCGCCAGCAAACTTTATCAAAACACTTAAGTCCGCCATAATTAGATACGTATGGAAACAAAATAAACATAGAATAAGGTATCCGAAGCTCAGGGGCTCCTGGTAAGAGATGCTTGGAGGGTCTGAGACCAAATAAAGCAAAACACATTAGTCAGACCCTACAGTCCGCTCAACCCCATATTCTCCAACCAAGAGTTTCCACCAGGGAATCTGAAAACAACATTCCCAAGCTGGAGCGCACGCTCGGACATTCGCCTATGTCATATATTGACAGGATCCAACATTCCCTCCTCAGAGGAATTACAAAACATAGACCCGCCACAGCCTCTCCTGGCTGGAATATGACCAGATGACATCTTTTATAACCTTATGGAGGAGGACGGGACGGCGCTCTACCGCTCACATGGATTCCCTTTGAAGGGTTTCTCAGAGATTCGCCTCCGACTCGCTTGATCTTTCTCATATACAGTTTCCTAAACCAATCATCCTCCTCTATGGACCCTAGCTTTATCCAAGCATGGGAAACGAATTACACATTACCTTGTCGGAAGAAGACAAACAAGAAGCATATCTATTTACCCATAAAATGTCAGGAGCAGGATATACTAATAATGTTATTTATATAGCGCCGACATATTCCGCAGCGCTGTACAATTATAGAGGGGACTTGTACAGACAATAGACATTACAGCATAACAGAAATCACAGTTCAAAACAGATACCAGGAGGAGTGAGGGCCCTGCTCGCAAGCTACAAACTATGGGGAAAAGGGGAGACACGAGAGGTGGATGGTAACAATTGCTTTAGTTATTCGGACCGGCCATAGTGTAAGGCTCAGGTGTTCATGTAAAGCTGCATGAACCAGTTATCTGCCTAAGTATGTAGCAGTACAGACACAGAGGGCTATTAACTGCATAAAGTGTATGAGAACATGTGAGGAACCTGATTATGTTTTTTTTTTTTTTTTTTTTAATGGGCCACCGACGGATAGTTAGGCTAATGCATTGAGGCGGTAGGCCAGTCTGAACAAATGAGTTTTTAGGGCGTGCTTAAAACTGTGGAGATTGGGGATTAATTGTATTAACCTGGGTAGTGCATTCTAAAGAATTGGCGCAGCACGTGTAAAGTCTTGGAGACGGGAGTGGGAGGTTCTGATTATTGAGGATGCTAACCTGAGGTCATTAGCGGAGCGGAGGGCACGGGTAGGGTGGTAGACTGAGACCAGAGAGGAGATGTAGGGTGGTGCTGAGCCATGGAGTGCTTTGTGGATGAGGGTAGTAGTTTTGTACTGGATTCTGGAGTGGATGGGTAACCAGTGTAGTGACTGGCACAAGGTAGAGGCATCAGTGTAACGGTTGGTGAGGAATATGATCCTGGCTGCAGCATTCAGGACAGATTGGAGGGGGGAGTGTTTGGTAAGGCCTCTTTCACATTTCCGTCGGTAGTCGCCCATCACAAAGCGTCAGCCCGATGTACCGACGGAAGGTTGTCCTTTCACATTTCCATCTGTAGTCACGAGAAGGAAAGAGAGTGAGTGCGAGATTTCCTGCTGGGCATGCACAGTCGGAAACACTGGATACAACGTACAGAAAAACGTTCCCTTGAACGTTTTTTTCAAAAGACGGCCCATCACATTCCACAGGATCCAGTGCACGACGGACGAAACGTGTGTCTATCCGTTGCGATACGTCGCTAATACAAGTCTATGGGAAAATGCAGTTGCCGTTGCGACAGCAGAGGAAAGACGGAAATGTGAAAGTAGCCTAAGAGGGAGGCCGATTAGTAGAGAGTTACAATAGTCCTGATGAGGATGAATAAGTGAAACAGTAAGAGATTTTGCAGTGTTGAAAGTAATAAAAGGGCGAATTCTAGAAATGTTTTCGAGATGCAGTTAAGAAGAGCGAGCCAGTGATCGGATGTGGGGGGTGAATGAAAGCTCGGAATCAAGGATGACCCCAAGGCAGCGGGCATGTTGCTAGGGAGTAATGATGGAACCGCACACGGAGATGGCAATGTCAGGCAAAGGTAGGTTAGTAGAGTGAGCGAACACGAGTTCAGTTTTCGACAGGTTTAGTTTGATAGAGGGAGGACATGATGTTAGAGACAGCGGTAAGACAATCGCTGGTGTTTTCTAAAAAGGTCGGCGTGATATCAGGAGAAGAGGTGTATAATTGGGTGTCATCAGCATAAAGATGGTACTGGAAACCAAATCTACTGATTGTTTGTCCAATAGGGGCAGTATACAACGAGAAGAGGAGGGGGCCTAGGACTGATCCTTGAGGAATCCCAACAGTAAGGGGAAGGTAAGAGGAGGAAGAACCAGCAAAAGATACAGTGAAGGATCGGTCAGAGAGATAGGAGGAGAACCAGGAGAGAATGGTGTCCTTGAGGCCGATGGAGCGGAGCATAGTGAGGAGGAGCTGATGATCCACAGTGTTGAATGCTGCAGAGAGATCCAAGAGATTTAGCATGGAGTAGTGACCATTAGATTTAGCTGTTAGTAGGTCATTAGAGACTTTAGTGAGGGCAGTTTCAGTAGAGTGTAAAGAGCGGAAACCAGATTGAAGAGGGTTTGTTTAGCCACATTGGGTTTTTCCTATTTCTAGTCCTTTTATTCCCACAAGGTATAATCCGCTTACACTGCCTATTTAGGATGTTCTTAAACATTTCCCATTTATTATCTGTATTCTTATTTCTGAGGACATTGTCCCAGTCAACCAGATTAAGGGCATCTCTAAGCTGCTCAAACTTTGTACGATGCTGGTCTCAGGTGACGTGTGGACACCATCATTGTACGATGCTGGTCTCAGGTGACGTGTGGGCACCATCATTGTACGATGCTGGTCTCGGGTGACGTGTGGACACCATCATTGTACAATGCTGGTCTCAGGTTACTTGTGGGCACCATCATTGTACGATGCTGGTCTCGGGTGACGTGTGGACACCATCATTGTACAATGCTGGTCTCCGGTTACTTGTGGACACCATCATTGTACGATGCTGGTCTTGGGTGACAGTGTGGACACCATCATTGTACGATGCTGGTCTCAGGTGAAGTGTGGACACCATCATTGTACGATGCTGGTCTCAGGTGACAGTGTGGTCACCATCGTTGTACGATGCTGGTCTCAGGTGACGTGTGGGCACCATCATTGTACGATGCTGGTCTCAGGTGACGTGTGGACACCATCATTGTTCGATGCTGGTCTCAGGTGACGTGTGGACACCATCATTGTACAATGCTGGTCTCAGGTGACGTGTGGGCACCATCATTGTACAATGCTGGTCTCAGATTACTTGTGGACACCATCATTGTACGATGCTGGTCTCGGGTGACAGTGTGGACACCATCATTGTACGATGCTGGTCTCGGGTGACAGTGTGGACACCATCATTGTACGATGCTGGTCTCGGGTGACAGTGTGGACACCATCATTGTACGATGCTGGTCTCGGGTGACGTGTGGGCACCATCGTTGTACGATGCTGGTCTCAGGTGACGTGTGGACACCATCGTTGTACGATGCTGGTCTCGGGTGACGTGTGGACACCATCGTTGTATGATGCTGGTCTCAGGTGACGTGTGGACACCATCGTTGTATGATGCTGGTCTCAGGTGACGTGTGGACAGCATCATTGTACGATGCTGGTCTCTGATGACGTGTGGGCACCATCATTGTACGATGCTGGTCTCTGATGACGTGTGGACAGCATCATTGTACGATGCTGGTCTCTGATGACAGTGTGGGCACCATCATTGTACAATGCTGGTCTCAGGTGACGTGTGGACACCATCGTACAATGCTGGTCTCAGGTGACGTGTGGGCACTAACATTGTACAATGCTGGTCTCAGGTGACGTGTGGACACCATCATGGTACAATGGTGCATGTCCACACAAAGTTGTGCTGGTTTTATATACTTTTTTCATGATGTCACAGTTCACACTGCGATTAGCGCCAGAAACGCGTCACTGAATTGTCAAGGATTTTTATCACGAATTTCACAGTGAATATTCAATAAAGATCGATTTTATGGATTATGGATGTGACGTTTCTCCTCCTTTTTTTGTTCTAGAATTTATGATCTATTGAGGCATATAAAGAGCAGAGAGATGTGGATTGTCTCCATAAAAGCTGATGAAGAAGCCGCAGAGATGGCTCCTCAGGTTTATACAAGACAGAGGAACATTTTAATCCCAATTTATGTGCCAGCACCCCACACCTGCGCAATCACTTCTCTAATAAGTACATGCGGTCCATCAGGCACTTGCATTTTATGATAAAAAACAAACCGTAAGACTGGTATGAATGTGGTCCACCTCAATACAGGTAGACAGGAGACTGACATAAATTACTGTTGACTACTGTCCGGACTGGATAGGCTAAAATGTCTGCATGTCAGATTGTTAACCTGTCCAGAATGATGGCCACCAGCCACACATCCTGACACGTCACACATCTGTAAAGATCTGACCTCAGCCATTCTTCTCTTCCATTTCTTACCTAACACCACAGGTGAACTGTCGTTGCTTAGTGCTGCCTTCGGAGTAATGCTGGGGGGAAACAGGACATCGAAAAGCCAAAATGCCTCAGCAAGACGCAGCTGTACTGTGAATAGCAGCAGAAAGATCTTCCATAGGGGTGGCCATGGTGCAATGTCTGTCCTGACTGCTCTCATTCTCAGATACAGGATACAACCGGAGCAGAGGACACGCACTGGACAACACACCCGGGAGAAGGAGAGCAAACAGATGGACATTTCATGGATTCACAGTTAATGATTAGCTGTATTCTCTACTCTGTCCTGCAACTTGATCCTCCTAGCCAAAAGTAAAGTCCCGGACGTGGCTTCCTTCAGGTGGCTGCAGACAGCTACAGGTGCGTCTCACAAAATTAGAATATCATCCAAAAGTTAATTTATTTCAGTTCTTCAATACAAAAAGTGAAACTCCTATATAGAGTCGTTACACACAGTGTGAAGACGTAAGAAATGTGAAGACTGTTCCAGCTCCTTTTCAATTAAAAGTCCTTTATTGATCCATATCCTTAAAAATCATCCCTGCACAAAAGGGAATGTGAACAGCGACAAAAACCTGCTAATAGCGACGCGTTTCGATCTAAAAGATCTTCATCATCTACACATAAATACAGAGGAAGTATATATACAATGCTCTAGCGAATCACAGTGAAACTTCAGATCACGTGATCTGATCGCAGGTCCTGCAAGCAATACAAACATGCAAAAACCGTATAATAATAAAAAAGAGCAAAGATAGATTCAAATTAACATTTTAACAATAATGGTGCATAATTTTGTTCCTTTTGTTATGTCCCAAAGGCAATCTAGTTGGTAAATGATATATCCAGTACGCCTCCCTTGTGAGGAGACATCTCTTAATGTCGCCTCCACGGACAGACTTCTTTAATAGCGCAATCCCCTGAATGAACGACAGAAATTTTACCTTCATGGTGCGTTGCAAAATGTTTTGAAACCATAAATATATTTCTATTAATGGCATTAAAATTTGTAATATCCCTCAGGTGTTCCGATATCCTTGTTTTTAATTTCCTCATTGTACACCCAACATATGCAACTTACATTCCCTACACCCAGTGTTAAAAATTAACCAGCTCGCACCAAATCAACCAACAGAGCACAGGTCAGCTTTTTGTCCTCAGACCCAGATTCTTCAGACACTT
The DNA here is from genome assembly GCF_032444005.1 of Ranitomeya imitator. NCBI lineage: Eukaryota > Metazoa > Chordata > Amphibia > Anura > Dendrobatidae > Ranitomeya > Ranitomeya imitator. The sequence continues at coordinate 157,180,172 of NC_091290.1, forward strand.
ATGCCAGCTCATTGGATGTCTCCGTAGAAAGTAACGCTAATGAAAACAGAAAGAGCTATTTCTCAAAAAACGCAAGAGAAGAGGCGGGAGGAAACATCAAAAGTCAACCATACATGGCTACACGCCAAAGGAAGAAGAGACATCAGTAACTAACGAATTTAGTGTGGTAAACCTTTCCTCGCACTGACACACGATCAATTAAATGTACTTGCGTTAGGACTAAATTTTGTGCCGGATACAAACTTCAATCTATTTATGACAATCTTGGATATTAACAAATGTATTCGGAATTTGACTGTAAAAAAACAACAACATTTTTTGAAAGATGGAAATGAAATGTGTACGGATGAAACCAATGTAATCATCAATGAATATGAAGAGCTGGACTTCAGGGACCAAGTAGCACTTGTATGCCTTCATGATTTATCTATGGAACGGGAAGAAAGTGGAGATAAAATAAATCAATCTAAAACCTTCAAGTCAAAAAATCTGTATTTTTACCCTATACAAACTAGGGTTGACAGTATGGACAGGTTTCAGGAGCTTCTAGAAAAACATCTGTTGAAATTAAAGGATGAATTACGTTCCAAACCTGAAAAAAGTAAAAATAACAATCTCACAATGAAACAAAGAAAGGCTTTACGTGATTTAAAAGAGATGAAAAATATTGTTTAAAAAAAATAAAGTGACAAAGGAGGTATGATAGTTGTCATGAATGCAGATGATTATAGAGATAAAATACAGGATATACAGAGACTTATGAAAAGTTAATGAAAAATCCTACTAAGGAATATAATGACAAAATAAGAAAAATATAATCTAAGAAGGTCTCACTCTGGGAGTATTATGTAAGAAACAAGCTGACTACCTGTTTGTCTCTTCTCCTGTATTACCCATATTGTATCGTTTACCGAAAGTGCACAAAGGGGGACCACTGCCCATGAGACCTGTAGTCTCTGGTGTGGGCTCTATGACGGAACATCTGTGCGAATGGGTGGATTCGCTTTTGCAACCCATTGTAATTAGATCTCCAGGTCATATTAAAGATTCCCGTGAGGTTCATAGAATTTTTTCTAAAAAAATCTGGCATGACCGTTTTTCATGGTTATGTTGTGATGTTATCTCCCTTTATACCTGCATCCCTCATGATTTAGCCATGAGGGCGTTACAGCTCCATCTTACTAATTCAAATTTATATTCACATGATCTAATTGAATTTGCGTTACAAGTTACTTTTTTTCATTTGAAACACAATATTTTTTCATTTGATAATGCTATTTTTGCACAGAAGACTTTGAGTGCCTATGGGAGCGAGATACTTCCCGTCCCTTGCTAATTTAACTATGTCTTTCTGGGAGAAAGAATACATATATTCGGCGGACAATCCCCATTTGGCAGATCTCGTATGATATGGCAGATACATCGACGATTCACTCATCATTTGGGGCGGTGATGTATCTGCCATACCTGGGATTATTGAATATATCAACACCAACGAGCTTGGTGTTAGATTCACTCATAGATGTGACAAAAATCAGATATCATTTTGGGACTTGGAATTGAGTGGGATTGGTGGTAAAATAATTAATAGTCGAACCTTTATCAAACCAATTAGCGGCAACACAGTGCTGCACGCTAAAAGTAGCCATCCCACGCATACAATAAAGTCTATACCAATCGGGGAATTTACAAGAAATTGCTTCAAGGAAGAGGATAGGATTAAAGAATTGGATGCCCTTGAAAATAAATTAATAAAACGTAAATACCCCAGATGGTGGGTTGATAGGACTCGCAAAATAGTGGACAAAAAAGAGAGGGCTGATTTGTTAATACAGAAAAATAAGAACAAAACTAATATAGACAAAAGAAAAACCATTTGTGTGCCTTCAATTTAGCCCCCAATTTTCAGACATTACGTTTATTATTCATAAGCGCCTGCCTGTATTATTGGAAGATGAGGAAACTGCTAAAATTTTAAGCAAGGGAATTAATATTGTGTCACGTAGAGCCCCCACTATTGGTAATATAATTTCACCAGGATTGTTTCTATCCAGACCTGGATTCTATAAGTGCGGCACTACGTCTTGCACCACCTGCGCTCACAGCCTGACTGCAAAACTTTTACCAATTACAAAAATACAAAGGAATTTAACATAAAAGAATTTATCAACTGTCTCTCTGAGAATGTAGTGTATAAAATTGGGTGTAGGGAATGTAAGTTGCATATGTTGGGTGTACAACGAGGAAATTAAAAACAAGGATATCAGAACACATGAGAGATATTACAAATTTTAATGCCATGAATAGAAATATATTTATGGTTTCAAAACATTTTGCAACGCACCATGAAGGTAATATCTCTGCTCTGTTCATTCAGGGGATTGCGCTATTAAAGAAGTCTGTCCGTGGAGGCGACATTAAGAGACGCCTCCTCACAAGGGAGGCGTGCTGGATATATCATTTACCAACTAGATTGCCTTTGGGACTTAACAAAAGGAACGAAATGATGTACCATTATTGTTAAAATGTTAATTTGAATCTATCTTTGCTCTTTTTTATTATTATACGGTTTTTGCATGTTTGTATTGCTTGCAGGACCTGCGATCAGACCATGTGATCTGAAGTTTCACTGTGATTCGCTAGAGCATTGTATATATACTTCCTCTGCATTTGTGTGTAGATGATGAAGATCTCTTAGATCGAAACGCGTTTCTATTAGCAGGTTTTTGCCGCTGTTCACATTCCCTTTTGTGCAGGGATGATTTTTAAGGCTATGGATCAATAAAGGACTTTTAATTGAAAAGGAGCTGGAACAATCTTCACATTTCTTACGTCTTCAGCTATTGCTACGTCTGGGTCAGGACGGGTTCACCTGCTCCTGTGGTCTGTTGGTGAGCTGACTGGGCCTTTGGCCCCTGTATTTTTCTATTGATATATTACAGATCTATTTCATGTGTTTATTTCTGTTAATATTGATGATTCTGACTTACAGCTAATAAAAACCCAAAAGTCATTATCTCAGTAAATTAGAATACTTTATAACACCAGCTTGAAAATAATGATTTTAAAATCTGAAATGTTGGTCTACTCAAATGTATGTTCAGTAAATGCTCTCAATACTTGGTCCTTTTGCAGCAATTCCTGCATCATTGCGGCCTGGCATGGAGGCGATCAGCCTGTGGCACTGCTGAGGGGTTATAGAAGCCCAGGTTGCTTTGATAGCAGCCTTCAGCTTGTCTGCATTGTTGGGTCTGGTGTCTCCTCTTCCTCTTGACAACACTCCATAGATTCTCTATGGGGTTAAGGTCAGGTGAGTTTGCTGCCAATCATGCCCAGTGATACTGTTGTTTTTACACCAGGTGTTGGTACTTTTGGCAGTGTGGACAGGGGCCAAGTCCTGCTGGAGAATGACATTTCCATCTCCAATAAGCTTTTTGGCAGAGGGAAGCATGAAGTGCTCTAAAATTTCCTGGTGGACGGCTGCACTGGCTTTAAGGTTGATAAAACACAATGTACCTACACTTGTCCACAGGGCAGGGCCGGACTGGTCATCGGCCAGTTCTGGCAAATGCCAGAAGGGCCGGTGCCAGTAGTGGGCTGCCCTTCCCCCCAGCGCCACCACATTCAACTATACCGGCGTCTATGACGACTGTACAGTTGAATGCAATGATGGAGGAGAGAGCGTCTGCTGTCACTCCCTCTCCCATCATTCCCCGCTCTGCCTCTGACACTGTGGGTGCGCGCGCACTCACTAACTCCCAGGCAGTGCAGCTGCAGCCGCCAAGACAGGAGCAGGGAGCAACGCGGGCACGAAGTGAGGAGTGTGTTGGTTTTTTTTTCTGGACTGTGGGGTCAATCTAGGGGGGAGGAGAGATGTGGGCTCTGCTTTATACTACTATGTGGGCTGTGCTATATACTACTGTGTGGGCTCTGCTGTATACTGCTGTGTGGGCTGTGCTATATTATATACTACTATGTGGGCTCTGCTGTATACTATTGTGTGGGCAGTGCTGTACTATGTGGACTGTGCTATATACTACTTTGTGGGCTCTGCTGTATACTACTGTGGGGGCTGTGCTATATACTACTATGTGTGCTCTGCTGTATACTACTGTGTGGGCTGTGCTGTATACTACTATGTGGGCTCTGCTATATACTACTGTGTGGGCTGTGCTGTATAATACTGTGTGGGCTATGCTATATACTACTGTGTGGGCTGTGCTATATACTACTATGTGGGCTCTGCTGTATACTACTGTGTGGGCTGTGCTATATACTACTATGTGTGCTCTGCTGTATACTACTGTGTGGGCTGTGCTGTATACTACTGTGTGGGCTGTGCTGTATACTACTGTGTGGACTGTGCTGTATACTACTGTGGGGACTGTGCTGTATACTACTGTGTGGGCTGTGCTATATACTACTGTGTGGGCTGTGCTGTATACTACTGTGTGGGCTCTGCTATATACTACTATGTGGGCTCTGCTGTTTACTACTGTGTGGGCAGTGCTGTATACTACTATGGGCTGTGCTATATGCTACTGTGTGGGCTCTGCTATATACTAGTATGTGGGCTATGCTCTATACTGTGTGGGCTCTGCTGTATACTACTGTGTGGGCAGTGCTGTATACTACTGTGTGGACAGTGCTGCATACTACTGTGTCGGCTGTGCTGTATACTGCTACGTGGGCTGTGCTGTATACTGCTACGTGGGCTGTGCTGTATACTACTGTGTGGGCTGTGCTATATACTACTGTGTGGGCTGTGCTGTATACTACTGTGTGGGCTCTGCTATATACTACTATGTGGGCTCTGCTGTTTACTACTGTGTGGGCTGTGCTGTATACTACTATGTGGGCTCTGCTATATACTACTGTGTGGGCTGTGCTGTATACTACTGTGTGGGCAGTGCTGTATACTACTATGTGAGCTGTGCTGTATGCTACTGTGTGAGCTCTGCTATATACTAGTATGTGGGCTATGCTCTATACTGTGTGTGCTCTGTTGTATACTACTGTGTGGGCAGTGCTGTATACTACTGTGTGGACAGTGCTGCATATTACTGTTGGCTGTGCTGTATACTGCTATGTGGGCTGTGCTGTATACTACGTGGGCTGTGCTGTATACTACGTGGGCTGTGCTGTATACTACGTGGGCTGTGCTGTATACTACGTGGGCTGTGCTGTATACTGCTACGTCGGCTGTGTTATCTGCTATGCGGGTTGTGCTGTATACTATGGGGGGTATATTAAATTCTATGGGGAGGCTGTGCAAACTGTAAAGCGCTGCGGAATGTTAGTGCTATATAAAAAAAAATAAAGAAAAAGATTACATTATATATTATGGGGAGGTGGGCTGCATTATATTCTGTAGGGTGGTGGCTGCATTATGCTATATGTGGGCTGAATTACACTGTATTAAGGACTATGGGGAATACGTTATACTATATGAAGAACTATGGGGTGCATTATACTATGGGAAGTGAATTGTACTACATGGATGACTATGGCGGTGCATTATACTATATGGAGCACTATGAGGAGTGTATTATGCTATTTGGAGGACTGAGCAGTGTATTTTAATATATGGAGGACTATGGGGTCTATTTTACTAAAAAAAGTAAAATGCTGCATATTCAGATGGTTTTTGCCGGAACAAAAATCCTTGTTCTCAGCAGCACATTGCCAGCGTAAACTGTAGATGAGCTGCTGATAACATGATCCTGTGTGGTGATCTGTTAATAATCTATTAGTGATCGTTCTGTCCCATCATTATTCATCAGCTGGTGGAAAGTGTTGTGAATTCTGTGGCAAAGCTCCCTCCTGTGGTCACAAGTGGTACTTCGGCTGATTCTCTCTGTGAGCTTCTGTTGGTCGAGGGAAGTGGTACTGCGGCTTCTGAGTTTCCTCCCTCAGGTGATCTGGTGAGGTCGTTAGGTGCTTCTCTACTTAACTCCACCTAATGCTTTGATCCTGGCTTCCTGTCAATGTTCCAGTGTTGGACTTGCTTTTCCCTGGATCATTCCTGTGGCCTGCTGCTCTGCATAGCTAAGTTCTTCTTTGCTATTTGTTTGCTATTTTTTCTGTCCAGCTTGTCTATTTTTTGCTGGAAGCTCTGGGACGCAAAGGGTGTACCTCCGTGCCGTTAGTTCGGTACGGAGGGTCTTTTTGCCCCCTTTGCGTGGTTTTCTTTAGGGTTTTGTGTAGACCGCAAAGTTACCTTTTCTGTCCTCGCTCTGTTAAGAAAGTCGGGCCTCACTTTGCTGAATCTATTTCATCTCTACGTTTGTCTTTTCATCTTACTCACAGTCATTATATGTGGGGGGCTGCCTTTTCCTTTGGGGTATTTCTCTGAGGCAAGGTAGGCTTATTTTCTATCTTCAGGCTAGTTAGTTTCTCAGGCTGTGCCGATTGCATAGGCAGAGTTAGGCGCAATCCACGGCTGCCTCTAGTGTTGTTTGGAGAGGATTAGGGATTGCGGTCTGCAGAGTTCCCACGTCTCAGAGCTCGTTCTATGTTTTTGGGTTATTGTCAGATCACTGTATGTGCTCTGACCGCTATGTCCATTGTGGTACTGAATTGCCTTTCATAACAGTACAGGAAGCCAAAAGTACTAATGATTCTCAATAAGGGGAAAAAAGAAGTTCTGAGACCATTTTTTTTTCTTTGCACTGTGTTTTGCCTTTTTTTCCCCTAGACATTTGGGTGGTTCAGGACACAGGTGTAGCGATGGACATTAGAAGTCTGTCTTCATCTGTGGATCAGCTCTCGGCAAGAGTACAAAAGATTCAAGACACTATTGATCAGAAATCTATGTTGGAACCAAGAATTCCTATTCCTGATTTGTTTTTTTGGAGATAGAACTAAGTTTCTGAGTTTCAAAAATAATTGTAAATTATTTCTGGCCTTGAAACCTCGCTCCTCTGGTGATCCAGGTCAACAGGTTTTGATTGTTATTTCTTTTTTGCGCGGCGACCCTCAGGACTGGGCATTTTCTCTTGCGCCAGGAGATCCTGCATTGAGTAATATCGATGCGTTTTTCCTGGCGCTCGGATTGCTGTACGATGAACCTAATTCAGTGGATCAGGCTGAGAAAAATTTGCTGGCTCTTTGTCAGGGTCAGGATGAGATAGAGGTATATTGTCAGAAATTTAGAAAGTGGTCCGTGCTCACTCAATGGAATGAATCTGCGCTGGCAGCTATGTTCAGAAAGGGTCTCTCTGAAGCCCTTAAGGATGTCATGGTGGGATTTCCTATGCCTGCTGGTTTGAATGAGTCTATGTCTTTGGCCATTCAGATCGGTCGACGCTTGCGTGAGCGTAAATCTGTGCACCATTTGGCGGTATTACCTGAGCTTAAACCTGAGCCTATGCAGTGCGATAGGACTTTGACCAGAGTTGAACGGCAAGAACACAGACGTCTGAATGGGCTGTGTTTCTACTGTGGTGATTCCACTCATGCTATCTCTGATTGTCCTAAGCGCACTAAGCGGTTCGCTAGGTCTGCCACCATTGGTACGGTACAGTCAAAATTTCTTCTGTCTGTTACCTTGATCTGCTCTTTGTCATCGTATTCTGTCATGGCATTTGTGGATTCAGGCCATGGCATTTGTGGATTCAGGCGCTGCCCTGAATTTGATGGACTTGGAGTATGTTAAGCGTTGTGGGTTTTTCTTGGAGCCCTTGCAGTGTCCTATTCCATTGAGAGGTATTGATGCCACGCCTTTGGCCAAGAATAAGCCTCAATACTGGACCCAGCTGACCATGTGCATGGCTCCTGCACATCAGGAGGTTATTCGCTTTCTGGTGTTGCATAATCTGCATGATGTGGCCGTGTTGGGGTTGCCATGGCTACAAGACCATAATCCAGTATTAGATTGGAAATCCATGTCGGTGTCCAGATGGGGTTGTCAGGGGGTACATGGTGATGTTCCATTTCTGTCAATTTCGTCATCCACCCCTTCTGAGGTTCCAGAGTTCTTGTCTGATTACCGGGATGTATTTGATGAGCCCAAGTCCGATGCCCTACCTCCGCATAGGGATTGTGATTGTGCTATCAATTTGATTCCTGGTAGTAAATTCCCAAAAGGTCGACTGTTTAATTTATCCGTGCCTGAGCACGCCGCTATGCGCAGTTATGTGAAGGAATCCCTGGAGAAGGGGCATATTCGCCCGTCATCGTCACCATTAGGAGCAGGGTTCTTTTTTGTAGCCAAGAAGGATGGTTCGCTGAGACCTTGTATAGATTACCGCCTTCTAAATAAAATCACGGTTAAATTTCAGTACCCCTTGCCATTGTTATCTGATTTGTTTGCTCGGATTAAGAGGGCTAGTTGGTTCACCAAGATAGATCTTCGTGGTGCGTATAATCTGGTGCGAATCAGGCGAGGAGATGAATGGAAAACTGCATTTAATACGCCCGAGGGTCATTTTGAGTATCTAGTGATGCCATTTGGACTTGCCAATGCTCCATCAGTGTTTCAGTCCTTTATGCATGACATCTTCCGAGAGTACCTGGATAAATTCCTGATTGTGTACTTGGATGACATTTTGATCTTCTCGGATGATTGGGAGTCTCATGTGAAGCAGGTCAGAGCAGTTTTTCAGGTCCTGCGTGCTAATTCTTTGTTTGTGTAGGGATCAAAGTGTCTCTTTGGTGTGCAGAAGGTTTCATTTTTGGGGTTCATCTTTTCCCCTTCTACTATCGAGATGGATCCTGTTAAGGTCCAAGCCATCCATGATTGGACTCAGCCGACATCTCTGAAAAGTCTGCAAAAGTTCCTGGGCTTTGCTAATTTTTATCGTCGCTTCATCTGCAATTTTTCTAGTATTGCCAAACCATTGACCGATTTGACCAAGAAGGGTGCTGATTTGGTCAATTGGTCTTCTGCTGCTGTGGAAGCTTTTCAAGAGTTGAAGCATCGTTTTTCTTCTGCCCCTGTGTTGTGTCAACCAGATGTTTCTCTTCCGTTCCAGGTCGAGGTTGATGCTTCTGAGATTGGAGCAGGGGCTGTTTTGTCGCAGAGAGGTTCTGATTGCTCAGTGATGAAACCATGCGCTTTTTTTTCCAGGAAGTTTTCGCCTGCTGAGCGAAATTATGATGTGGGCAACCGAGAGTTGGTGCAGAATTGGTGCAGAATCCACCGAGAGTTGGTGCAGAATTGGTGCAGAATCCAACCAGAGGAGCAGCACTTTTAGACCTAATACTATCTAATAGACCTGACAGAATAACAAATCTGCAGGTGGTTGGGCATTTAGGAAATAGCGACCACAATATTGTGCAGTTTCACCTGTCTTTCACTAGGGGGACTTGTCAGGGAGTCACAAAAACATTGAACTTTAGGAAGGCAAAGTTTGACCAGCTTAGAGATGCCCTTAATCTGGTAGACTGGGACAATATCCTCAGAAATGAGAATACAGATAATAAATGGGAAATGTTTAAGAACATCCTAAATAGGCAGTGTAAGCGGTTTATACCTTGTGGGAATAAAAGGACTAGAAATAGGAAAAACCCAATGTGGCTAAACAAAGAAGTAAGACAGGCAATTAACAGTAAAAAGAAAGCATTTGCACTACTAAAGCAGGATGGCACCATTGAAGCTCTAAAAAACTATAGGGAGAAAAATACTTTATCTAAAAAACTAATTAAAGCTGCCAAAAAGGAAACAGAGAAGCACATTGCTAAGGAGAGTAAAACTAATCCCAAACTGTTCTTCAACTATATCAATAGTAAAAGAATAAAAACTGAAAATGTAGGCCCCTTAAAAAATAGTGAGGAAAGAATGGTTGTAGATGACGAGGAAAAAGCTAACATATTAAACACCTTCTTCTCCACGGTATTCACGGTGGAAAATGAAATGCTAGGTGAAATCCCAAGAAACAATGAAAACCCTATATTAAGGGTCACCAATCTAACCCAAGAAGAGGTGCGAAACCGGCTAAATAAGATTAAAATAGATAAATCTCCGGGTCCGGATGGCATACACCCACGAGTACTAAGAGAACTAAGTAATGTAATAGATAAACCATTATTTCTTATTTTTAGTGACTCTATAGAGACAGGGTCTGTTCCGCAGGACTGGCGCATAGCAAATGTGGTGCCAATATTCAAAAAGGGCTCTAAAAGTGAACCTGGAAATTATAGGCCAGTAAGTCTAACCTCTATTGTTGGTAAAATATTTGAAGGGTTTCTGAGGGATGTTATTCTGGATTATCTCAATGAGAATAACTGTTTAACTCCATATCAGCATGGGTTTATGAGAAATCGCTCCTGTCAAACCAATCTAATCAGTTTTTATGAAGAGGTAAGCTATAGACTGGACCACGGTGAGTCATTGGACGTGGTATATCTCGATTTTTCCAAAGCGTTTGATACCGTGCCGCACAAGAGGTTGGTACACAAAATGAGAATGCTTGGTCTGGGGGAAAATGTGTGTAAATGGGTTAGTAACTGGCTTAGTGATAGAAAGCAGAGGGTGGTTATAAATGGTATAGTCTCTAACTGGGTCGCTGTGACCGGTGGGGTACCGCAGGGGTCAGTATTGGGACCTGTTCTCTTCAACATATTCATTAATGATCTGGTAGAAGGTTTACACAGTAAAATATCGATATTTGCAGATGATACAAAACTATGTAAAGCAGTTAATACAAGAGAAGTTAGTATTCTGCTACAGATGGATCTGGATAAGTTGGAAACTTGGGCTGAAAGGTGGCAGATGAGGTTTAACAATGATAAATGTAAGGTTATACACATGGGAAGAGGGAATCAATATCACCATTACACACTGAACGGGAAACCACTGGGTAAATCTGACAGGGAGAAGGACTTGGGGATCCTAGTTAATGATAAACTTACCTGGAGCAGCCAGTGCCAGGCAGCAGCTGCCAAGGCAAACAGGATCATGGGGTGCATTAAAAGAGGTCTGGATACACATGATGAGAGCATTATACTGCCTCTGTACAAATCCCTAGTTAGACCGCACATGGAGTACTGTGTCCAGTTTTGGGCACCGGTGCTCAGGAAGGATATAATGGAACTAGAGAGAGTACAAAGGAGGGCAACAAAATTAATAAAGGGGATGGGAGAACTACAATACCCAGATAGATTAGCGAAATTAGGATTATTTAGTCTAGAAAAAAGACGACTGAGGGGCGATCTAATAACCATGTATAAGTATATAAGGGGACAATACAAATATCTCGCTGAGGATCTGTTTATACAAAGGAAGGTGACGGGCACAAGGGGGCATTCTTTGCGTCTGGAGGAGAGAAGGTTTTTCCACCAACATAGAAGAGGATTCTTTACTGTTAGGGCAGTGAGAATCTGGAATTGCTTGCCTGAGGAGGTGGTGATGGCGAACTCAGTCGAGGGGTTCAAGAGAGGCCTGGATGTCTTCCTGGAGCAGAACAATATTGTATCATACAATTATTAGGTTCTGTAGAAGGACGTAGATCTGGGTATTTATTATGATGGAATATAGGCTGAACTGGATGGACAAATGTCTTTTTTCGGCCTTACTAACTATGTTACTATGTTACTATGAGAGTTGCTGGCCATGAAGTGGGCATTCGAGGAGTGGCGTCATTGGCTTGAAGGAGCTAAGCATCGCGTGGTGGTATTGACTGATCATAAGAACTTGACTTATCTTGAGTCTGCTAAGCGGTTGAATCCTAGACAGGCTCGTTGGTCGCTGTTTTTTGCCGTTTTGATTTTGTGATTTCGTACCTTCCGGGCTCTAAAAATGTGAAGGCGGATGCTCTGTCTAGGAGTTTTGTGCCCGACTCTCCGGGTTTGTCTGAGCCGGCGGGTATCCTCAAGGAAGGAGTAATTGTGTCTGCCATCTCCCCTGATTTGCGGCGGGTGCTGCAAAAATTTCAGGCTAATAAACCTGATCGTTGTCCAGCGGAGAGACTGTTTGTCCCTGATAAGTGGACCAATAAAGTTATCTCTGAGGTTCATTGTTCGGTGTTGGCTGGCCATCCTGGAATCTTTGGTACCAGAGATTTGGTGGCTAGATCCTTTTGGTGGCCGTCTCTGTCGCGGGATGTGCGCACTTTTGTGCAGTCCTGTGGGATTTGTGCTAGGGCTAAGCCCTGCTGTTCTCGTGCCAGTGGGTTGCTTTTGCCCTTGCCGGTCCCGAAGAGGCCTTGGACACATATCTCTATGGATTTTATTTCTGATCTTCCCGTTTCTCAAAAGATGTCAGTCATTTGGGTGGTCTGTGATCGCTTTTCTAAGATGGTCCATTTGGTACCCTTGTCTAAATTGCCTTCCTCCTCTGATTTGGTGCCATTGTTCTTCCAGCATGTGGTTCGTTTACATGGCATTCCAGAGAATATCGTTTCTGACAGAGGTTCCCAGTTTGTTTCAAGGTTTTGGCGAGCCTTTTGTGGTAGGATGGGCATTGACTTGTCTTTTTCCTCGGCTTTCCATCCTCAGACTAATGGCCAGACCGAACGAACCAATCAGACCTTGGAAACATATCTGAGATGCTTTGTTTCTGCCGATCAGGATGACTGGGTGTCCTTTTTGCCTTTGGCTGAGTTCGCCCTTAATAATCGGGCCAGCTCGGCTACCGTGGTTTCGCCATTTTTCTGCAATTCTGGGTTCCATCCTCGTTTCTCTTCAGGACAGGTTGAGTCTTCGGACTGTCCTGGTGTGGATACTGTGGTGGACAGGTTGCAGCAGATTTGGACTCATGTAGTGTACAATTTGACCTTGTCCCAGGAGAAGGCTCAACGTTTCGCTAATCGCAGACGCCGTGTGGGTCCCCGACTTCGTGTTGGGGATCTGGTTTGGTTATCTTCTCGTCATATTCCTATGAAGGTTTCCTCTCCTAAGTTTAAACCTCGTTTCATTGGTCCGTATAGGATTTCTGAGGTTCTTAATCCTGTGTCTTTTCGTCTGACCCTTCCAGATTCTTTTTCCATACATAACGTATTGCATAGGTCATTGTTGCGGAGAAACGTGGCACCTATGGTTCCATCTGTTGATCCTCCTGCCCCGGTTTTGGTGGAGGGGGAATTGGAGTATATTGTGGAGAAGATTTTGGATTCTCGTGTTTCTAGACGGAAACTCCAGTATCTGGTTAAATGGAAGGGTTATGCTCAGGAAGATAATTCCTGGGTTTTTGCCTCTGATGTCCATGCTCCCGATCTTGTTCGTGCCTTTCATGTGGCTCATCCTGGTCGGCCTGGGGACTCTGGTGAGGGTTCTGTGACCCCTCCCCAAGGGGGGGGGTACTGTTGTGAATTCTGTGGCAAAGCTCCCTCCTGTGGTCACAAGTGGTACTTCGGCTGATTCTCTCTGTGAGCTTCTGTTGGTGGAGGGAAGTGGTACTGCGGCTTCTGAGTTTCCTCCCTCAGGTGATCTGGTGAGGTCGTTAGGTGCTTCTCTACTTAACTCCACCTAATGCTTTGATCCTGGCTTCCTGTCAATGTTCCAGTGTTGGACTTGCTTTTCCCTGGATCATTCCTGTGGCCTGCTGCTCTGCATAGCTAAGTTCTTCTTTGCTATTTATTTGCTATTTTTTCTGTCCAGCTTGTCTATTTTTTGCTGGAAGCTCTGGGACGCAAAGGGTGTACCTCCGTGCCGTTAGTTTGGTACGGAGGGTCTTTTTGCCCCCTTTGCGTGGTTTTCTTTAGGGTTTTGTGTAGACCGCAAAGTTAACTTTTCTGTCCTCGCTCAGTTAAGAAAGTCGGGCCTCCCTTTGCTGAATCTATTTCATCTCTACGTTTGTCTTTTCATCTTAACTCACAGTCATTATATGTGGGGGGCTGCCTTTTCCTTTGGGGTATTTCTCTGAGGCAAGGTAGGCTTATTTTCTATCTTCAGGCTAGTTAGTTTCTCAGGCTGTGCCGAGTTGCATAGGCAGAGTTAGGCGCAATCCACGGCTGCCTCTAGTGTTGTTTGGAGAGGATTAGGGATTGCGGTCTGCAGAGTTCCCACGTCTCAGAGCTCGTTCTATGATTTTGGGTTATTGTCAGATCACTGTATGTGCTCTGACCGCTATGTCCATTGTGGTACTGAATTGCCTTTCATAACAGGAAAGAGGCTGGGAAACAAGCGTTGAACAACTTCAGTATTGTCGATCAAACTCATTTAGCGGCCTGAGATCAACGCATGTAAATACAACCGAAATGCTTCTGTGTGATGTGCAATATGTTAGCATTTGGAGCCCCATTATAAACTTTGCCTAGGGCCCCACTTTGCCGCAAACCAGCCCTGCCTACAACTGTACAAAGATATTATACAGTCACCATGTGACAAGTGGGCCTGTGTAACTTCAAATGCCAGGGCTGATCTTTAGTCCCAGTCCAGCCCTGCCACAGGGTATGGCATGGCGCTGCAAAATGGAGTGATAGCCTTCCTTATTCAATATCCCTTTTACCTTGTACAAATCTCCCACTTTACCAGCACCAAAGCAACCCAAGACCATCACATTACCTCCACCATGCTTGACAGGTGGCGTCAGACACTCTTCCAGCATCTTTTCAGTTGTTCTGCGTCTCACAAATGTCCTTCTGTGTGATCCAAACACCTCAAACTTGGATTCGTCTCTCCATAACACTTTTTTCCAATCTTCCTCTGTCCAAGGTCTGTGTTCATTTTGCCCATATTAATCTTTTCATTTTATTAGCCAGTCTCATATATGGCTTTTTTTCCATCCCACATGACGGCACCACGAGAGAGGGGATCCGGCCTACAAGGACAGGAAACCTTCAAGATAAAAGGGGCGTTTCCTCTCTCCACATCAGTTGGTTTCCTGTCCTTGATGGGGAACCCTCAAGATGGAAACTTCTGAAGACAGAAGAGGATGCCTGGGCCAGGTGGATTTGGGCAGACATTTGTTTGCTGCACCCGTCAACAGGTATCGGTAGTCGTCTCGGGGGCCATGTATAACATGCCCCCCCGGAGCGAAGCATGGCCCCCGAGGCAATGCCCAGGCAAAAAAATAGAGCCTCGGAGGCCACAGTCAGTGTACCCTCCCTGTTACTGCAAGAATTCCACCTGGTATTTTTTTTTTGGGTCCTCGGAGGTCTGTGTGTGCCCTCCCTGTTGACTTATGTGGCTATGCAGCCTGTGGACACATCGGTGCCCTGGCAGAATACAGCTCCTCAGTGGTATTGGACCTCCCTGTTGAGCACAGGACGCGGTTTATACCCCCCTCCACCCCATTGTCGGTACCTGCCGTGGTGTGATGGTCCTAGATGGGGGTCGCTGTTGTTCCCTGGTATCAGCCGCTTAACATACAGCAGGTTCGGCCGATGCAGCAGCGTCATGATCCCTCAGAAGAGCGTCATGGCGCTGGGAACCGGGGGTAAGTACACGCTGTCTCCAGACAGCCCGATCCGTGCCAGCCGTGTACCGTGTGACCAGAAGGAGGAAGTGCGCATGTGACACACAGCATCTGGGATGCGGCGGCACTCGGAACCCTAGGGGCAGCTGAAGGGGTCAGGAGAGCCGGAAACACCAGCGCGCACAGTAAGGCGGGGTGCGTGCTTACAGGTACATGATTGTGTGCACAGCGCTGGGGGATCAACCAGGCGATTAATTGGGAGCGCGCACCGGACATGACTACCGGGGGTACGCACAGGACAGAGCGCAGGCACCGGCCCGATAAGTGACCAGCAGAGGCTGGTTCATGGCAATCACGGGGCGCGAGTGCAGGTGATTATTCCATAAAGTCAGCACACCAGGTGCACAAACGCACCTGATTATAGCACACAAAGCGTTAAGCGGCAGTAAAGGCAGGGTCAACCAGGTGATCTGTGTAAAAAAAAAAAAAGGGGGGGAGGCTATTTAAATGAATCAGAAATGCTGGCCTGTGTCACTAACCAGACCAGGTTAATTGTGACTGCTGTTGTTACGTGGTTGAGTGTAAGATGGAGAGTTTTGGGCCGGAACGTTTGTTACCACAGCAAGAGGTGCAGGAGAGTCGATCTCACTCAAGTGAGAAGAGCCAGAGACGCCATGGCAGCAGTAGAAGCCGCTCGGACAGCGTACGGACGGATCGCCATACCAAGGAGGGGTCCTTGGTCTCACTGGGAGACGATGGGAAAACCAGTCAACCTCCGGATCGGGTACCCGTACTCTTAAGCGTCCGAGTGGTGAGTGAACTTCGAGAAAGTCCAGCACGATAATGTCTGTTCTTTTCTCTTCTCTTGTCTCCATCTCTCCCCTCTTTTCTTACATACATTTGGAGGGTGGAGTGTAGGAGGTCCCCAAAAACTATAAGGTAAAAACGAAGAATAAGGAATGTCTCTTGTGTAAACAGCCTTTAAAAACATCCTGGAGTAAAAGACTGTGTCAGGAGTGTATCAACAAGACAGAGAGCCTAAGATCTCTAATCCAGTCAGAGGTCTGTAGGTCTGTGAAAGCATTACAATCAACACAGATACCAGGTCTAAGGACAGATCCAGCCCCCCAGTAGCATCCCAAAGGGATTCCTCGGAGTCAGAGGAGGACTCAGATACAGCTCGCTGCTCAGATAGGAGCTCAGCGGAGGCTACGGATAAGCTTATAAAAGCTGTTCGCTCTACCATGGGGTTGGTAGAAGAGAAAGCAAAAAAATACAGCCCAAGAACTTATCTTCAGTGGTCTGCAAAAGAAAAAATGGAGGTCATTCCCTATGAATGAACAACTACAAGAACTTATTAAAAAGGAATGGCAAAAACCGGAGAAAAAGTCCCAGATAATCAACTCCCTAGAGAGGAGATATACTTTTGAGGAAGATGCGTCTTCATCTTGGGATAGAGCTCCAAAGATTGATTGTGGCAATTTCAACAGTGGCCAGAAAATTCTCCCTGCTTCTGGACACAAAAATGGACAGTTCCCTGAAAACAGCATGGGAAGCTATCGCGGCCACTTGTGTAGCCAGATCCCTTAAAATTTGAGTAGATAACCTGGAGGATCAGCTAGAACAAAAAGTTCCCAGAAAGACTATCCTTGAGGCAATACCGACCATGAGAGCAGCGGCAGTATTTTTAGCTGAGGCATCAGCAGACTCCGTTAGACTGGCAGCAAAGTCAGCAGCTTTAGCCAACACAAGACGCCGTGCGTTATGGCTTAAATGCTGGCCAGGAGATACACAGGCAAAGATGAAACTTTGCTCTTTGCCATGTGAAGGGAATTTCCTGTTTGGACCGGCATTAGATGAGGTGTTGGAAAAAGCCAACGACAAAAAGAATTTTCCAAAACAGACGTTTCAGCACTCCTTTCAGATAGGCTGAAAATTCCGAAGACAGCAGTATAGAGACATGGACAGGAGCAACTTTGACAAGCGATCCAGGGGAGGAAGAGGCTTCTGTGTTTTAGCAAGTCCTCCAGGGACACCAAGAAACCCTCCCAGTGACGGTCCTTCTCAGGTGGGAGGGAGGTTCTCTCTCTTCCTTCCAGCCTGGGAGAGGATCTCATCCAGCGCCTGGATCAGATAAATTATAGGATCAGGCCTAAAATTAAAATTTCACCACTGGCCTCCAACAAGATACATGCAGACTCCAGTACAGTCCTCATAAGAGAAACAGAGCAGTCTAGAAGGGGAATAATTATCTCTTCTAGACAAACACGTCTTGGAAGAAGTTCCGATAGAGGAAAGGATGGAAGGTTTTTATTCCCTTTTTCTCATTAAAAAAACGGACAATTATTGGAGGACAATAATAAATTGAAAAGGCCTCAACAAATATCTAATAATTCCATCATTCAAAATGGAAACAATAAAATCAGCGGTGAAACTTCTATATCCTCAGTGTTACATGTCAGTCCTAGACCTAAAGGACGCTTATTACCTTGTCCCAATCAGACAAGATCATCAGTTTCTCAGAGTGGCAGTTCAGATGGGGTCCCAGCTACGTCACCTTCAGTACCGGGCTCTGCCCTTTGGGATAGCAACAGCCCCACGAGTGTTTACAAAACTGATTGCAGAGGTCACAGCATGTCATGATTCCCCCTGACTTCTGCCACCAATTTGTCACAATTCACACCGTGACCGTCAACCCTACGTCACGGGTCGGGGTGACTTTGGGCCAACAGACGGCTATCACATGTGCAGGGGGGCTTATCTTAGTTATCCCTCCACTGCTAACAATGTGATGAGAAAACACACACAAGGCTATTCACCTCTTAGTTTACAGCAGGGGCTTATTCTAGGTATCCCACTGCTTTCAATATACCACAAACTGCAGGGATTTATGTATATCCCGCTTACAGTTCCACTTAACACTTGCAGCTCTCTGGCGCCCCCCTTACTCTCAGGTAAGATTAGGTACTGCACCCTGGGTAATTGGTCGCCCGACAGGCTGCCTGCAATGTACTGGCTATTGGGCACGCTGCAGCGATGCGATAAACTACTCCCACTCAGGCAGGAACAATAATTATCAACGCCGCAGTCGCTTCAGCATAACCCAAAAGTCAGCACACTCTCGCTGCCACCAGCTTCGATTAAACGGGTCCGAAGCTAACCCAACACAACAGTAGCGTATTTCCCTTCAAGAGACTTAGGGTACGGTTTTTTAGAGCATGGAGAATGAACTAACATATAATAGTATATCCCATAAAAAATTAGGCAGTGCTTTATCAAAAATATTTTATAAAGATGTTACAAATGAGACAATTGCAAATATGTACAAGGGTAATTATGAAATAAACAGGGATTAAATGAGAAAAATTAACACTCACATGTTCAAAGCATGGCAGGCACCCAGGCTAGTGCGGTTTTCCATACGTCCCAGTTCATGGGATGTGCTCAGCTCTTCCAGGGAAAAAAAGGACAAGAAGGAAGCTGGGGATGTGTGCAGACCGTTATAGCCAAGCCTGTAACATCCCAGAAAGGGGTTGGATCACCTCGTCCCTCCTACCTCTTCAGTTAACTCATTTTATTCTAATCTATATCTAATTTCGATAACTCCGCTACAAAACATGTCATAGTCCTAACAAACCCATCATTCATCTCGGATTAACGTGAGCATTCTAATGAGATCAAATATGTCCTATCTGGGATACATATTTACAGAGAAAACCCTACTTCTTTACCAGACTGAGTTAGAAGCCCGTGTTTCGGGGGATGTGTAGGTCCACCGAGTGAAAATACGAATATATATTTTCGTGTTCTCAACGTAAACATGGTGCATAATATCGTACAAAAACCAAACAAAGAATCTTTCATGGATCCTAGAAACTTCTAGACACTTCTAAACAGTTCTCTGCTAGAGGAAAATTTGAGCCTAGTCGTAAATACCTCTCGGCCATAAAACTCACCAGTACATTGGCAAAGCAGCTCTTGGCTGAATGAAAGGGAAGGGGAGCTTGAGAGTTGAAAGTCAGGAATTTGAAGCTACAAACTGTTGCAGCATCACTCCAAGAAGGGGGGCTTAGCCCACGCAGGCTAGCAAGAGAACTACTTATGATATTTCATACCATATCGTGACACAGCACATCTCGGAGAGAAAGATACTCTGATAATACCCTACTTAGACAACTTCCTGATAGTGGGGAAAAACTTATCTCACTGTCAGGAGCAGGTCAGAATAGTGATGGACACTCTACAGACACTAGGATGGTAACTGAACCTCAAGAAATCCAAACTGGATCCAGCAATGGTCCAGAATTTCCTGGGGATAACGATAGGCCTGGTGACGCTGGAGTGTCGCCTCCCAGAGGAAAAAGAGGAGAAAATCAAACAAATGATTGTAACAACAATAAAAGAACCAGAGATGACTTTAAGAAGAGCCTTGTCGGTGTTGGGGTCCCTAACCTCCTGCATACCAGCAGCAAAATGGGCCCAGTTCCATGCAAGAGAACTGCAATGGTGTGTGCTGCAGAATGACCTGGAACTTCAGGGGCAGCTAGAGCAGAAGCTCATCCTCCCGGTCTCTACTCCAATCACTCAGATGGTGGTTACAGATAGTCATCTCCAAGAGGAGTTCCCTGGACATACACAGCCTCCAAAATAATCACAACGGACGCCAGTCCATGGGGGTGGGGAGCTCACTCAGACACACTATGGGTCCAAGACCCCTGGGCTCAAGAGGAGAAAAATCTATCCTCAAACGAGTGGGAACTCCTAGCAATCGAAAAAGCGCTAAGGAGGTTACTTCCACACTTAAAAGGGCATCATGTGAGAGTCCTATCGAACAACCGAACAGCGGTCGCATACGTATACCACCAAGGGGGCACCAGTTCTCGATCATTGATGCACATAACCAAAAGACTCATGACTCTAGCCGAAAGACATTTCCTCTCGTTATCGTCCCTGCATATTCGAGGCGTGGACAATATAAAGGCAGATTTTCTAAGCAGGAACCACTTAAGACAAGGGGAATGGTCCCTAAAAAGGTCAATTTTTCAACAGATAGTGCACATGTGGGGATGACCCAGAGTAGACCTCTTTGCCTCAAAAGCCAACAAAAAAGTTCAGAAGTTCTGCTCCCTGAACCCAGCAGACAGGCCATTGGCAGTAGACACCTTCAGCATCGTATGGACATCAGGATTCTTGTATGCCTTCCCACCGATATGTCTAACTCCAGCAGTTCTGAAGATCAGGGAGGACAAGGCCAGGGTGATTGTAATAGCTCCCTTTTGGCCGAAAAGACCATGGTTTTACTGGCTGAGAGTGATGTCTGTTATGAAAGGCAATTCAGTACTACAATGGACATAGCGGTCAGAGCACATACAGTGACCTGACAATAACCCAAAATCATAGAACGAGCTCTGAGACATGGGAACTCTGCAGACCGCAATCCCTAATCCTCTCCAAACAACACTAGAGGCAGCCGTGGATTGCGCCTAACTCTGCCTATGCAACTCAGCACAGCCTGAGAAACTAACTAGCCTGAAGATAGAAAATAAGCCTACCTTGCCTCAGAGAAATACCCCAAAGGAAAAGGCAGCCCCCCACATATAATGACTGTGTGTTAAGATGAAAAGACAAACGTAGAGATGAAATAGATTCAGCAAAGTGAGGCCCGACTTTCTTAACAGATCGAGGATAAAAAAGGTAACTTTGCGGTCTACACAAAACCCTAAAGAACACCACGCAAAGGGGGCAAAAAGACCCTCCTTACCGAACTAACGGCACGGAGGTACACCCTTTGCGTCCCAGAGCTTCCAGCAACAAAATAGACAAGCTGGACAGAAAAAATAGCAAACAAATAGCAAAGAAGAACTTAGCTATGCAGAGCAGCAGGCCACAGGAATGATCCAGGGAAAAGCAAGTCCAACACTGGAACATTGACAGGAAGCCAGGATCAAAGCATTAGGTGGAGTTAAGTAGAGAAGCACCTAACGACCTCACCAGATCACCTGAGGGAGGAAACTCAGAAGCCGCAGTACCACTTCCCTCCACCAACAGAAGCTCACAGAGAGAATCAGCCGAAGTACCACTTGTGACCACAGGAGGGAGCCCTGCCACAGAATTCACAACAGTACCCTCCCTTGAGGAGGGGTCACCGAACCCTCACCAGAGCCCCCAGGCCGACCAGGATGAGCCACATGAAAGGCACGAACAAGATCGGGAGCATGGACATCAGAGGCAAAAACCCAGGAATTATCTTCCTGAGCATAACCCTTCCATTTAACCAGATACTGGAGTTTCCGTCTAGAAACACGAGAATCCAAAATCTTCTCCACAATATACTCCAATTCCCCCTCCACCAAAACCGGGGCAGGAGGATCAACAGATGGAACCATAGGTGCCACGTTTCTCCGCAACAATGACCTATGGAATACGTTATGTATGGAAAAAGAATCTGGAAGGGTCAGACGAAAAGACACAGGATTAAGAACCTCAGAAATCCTATACGGACCAATGAAACGAGGTTTAAACTTAAAAGAGGAAACCTTCATAGGAATATGAAGAGAAGATAACCAAACCAGATCCCCAACACGAAGTCGGGGACCCACACGGCGTCTGCGATTAGCGAAACGTTGAGCCTTCTCTTGGGACAAGGTCAAATTGTCCACTACATGAGTCCAAATCTGCTGCAACCTGTCCACCACAGTATCCACACCAGGACAGTCCGAAGACTCAACCTGTCCTGAAGAGAAACGAGGATGGAACCCAGAATTGCAGAAAAATGGCGAAACCAAGGTAGCCGAGCTGGCCCGATTATTAAGGGCTAACTCAGCCAAAGGCAAAAAGGACATCGGCAGAGACAAAGCATCTCAGATATGTTTCCAAGGTCTGATTGGTTCGTTCGGTCTGGCCATTAGTCTGAGGATGGAAAGCCGAGGAAAAAGACAAGTCAATGCCCATCCTACCACAAAAGGCTCGCCAAAACCTTGAAACAAACTGGGAACCTCTGTCAGAAACGATATTCTCTGGAATGCCATGTAAACGAACCACATGCTGGAAGAACAATGGCACCAAATCAGAGGAGGAAGGCAATTTAGACAAGGGTACCAGATGGACCATCTTAGAAAAGCGATCACAGACCACCCAAATGACTGACATCTTTTGAGAAACGGGAAGATCAGAAATAAAATCCATAGAGATATGTGTCCAAGACCTCTTCGGGACCGGCAAGGGCAAAAGCAACCCACTGGCACGAGAACAGCAGGGCTTAGCCCGAGCACAAATCCCACAGGACTGCACAAAAACACGCACATCCCGCGACAGAGACGGCCACCAAAAGGATCTAGCCACCAACTCTCTGGTACCAAAGATTCCAGGATGACCAGCCAACACCGAACAATGAACCTCAGAGATAACTTTATTGGTCCACTTATCAGGGACAAACAGTCTCTCCGCTGGACAACGATCAGGTTTATTAGCCTGAAATTTTTGCAGCACCCGCCGCAAATCAGGGGAGATGGCAGACACAATTACTCCTTCCTTGAGGATACCCGCCGGCTCAGACAAACCCGGAGAGTCGGGCACAAAACTCCTAGACAGAGCATCCGCCTTCACATTTTTAGAGCCCGGAAGGTACGAAATCACAAAGTCAAAACGGGCAAAAAACAGCGACCAATGAGCCTGTCTAGGATTCAACCGCTTAGCAGACTCAAGATAAGTCAAGTTCTTATGATCAGTCAATACCATCATGCGATGCTTAGCTCCTTCAAGCCAATGACGCCACTCCTCGAATGCCCACTTCATGGCCAGCAACTCTCGGTTGCCCACATCATAATTTCGCTCAACAGGCGAAAACTTCCTGGAAAAAAAAGCGCATGGTTTCATCACTGAGCAATCAGAACCTCTCTGCGACAAAACAGCCCCTGCTCCAATCTCAGAAGCATCAACCTCGACCTGGAACGGAAGAGAAACACCTGGTTGACACAACACAGGGGCAGAAGAAAAACGATGCTTCAACTCTTGAAAAGCTTCCACAGCAGCAGAAGACCAATTGACCAAATCAGCACCCTTCTTGGTCAAATCGGTCAATGGTTTGGCAATACTAGAAAAATTGCAGATGAAGCGACGATAAAAATTAGCAAAGCCCAGGAACTTTTGCAGACTTTTCAGAGATGTCGGCTGAGTCCAATCATGGATGGCTTGGACCTTAACAGGATCCATCTCGATAGTAGAAGGGGAAAAGATGAACCCCAAAAATGAAACCTTCTGCACACCAAAGAGACACTTTGATCCCTTCACAAACAAAGAATTAGCACGCAGGACCTGAAAAACTGTTCTGACCTGCTTCACATGAGACTCCCAATCATCCGAGAAGATCAAAATGTCATCCAAGTACACAATCAGGAATTTATCCAGGTACTCTCGGAAGATGTAATGCATAAAGGACTGAAACACTGATGGAGCATTGGCAAGTCCGAATGGCATCACTAGATACTCAAAATGACCCTCGGGCGTATTAAATGCAGTTTTCCATTCATCTCCTCGCCTGATTCGCACCAGATTATACGCACCACGAAGATCTATCTTGGTGAACCAACTAGCCCCCTTAATCCGAGCAAACAAATCAGATAACAATGGCAAGGGGTACTGAAATTTAACCGTGATCTTATTTAGAAGGCGGTAATCTATACAAGGTCTCAGCGAACCATCCTTCTTGGCTACAAAAAAGAACCCTGCTCCTAATGGTGACGATGACGGGCGAATATGCCCCTTCTCCAGGGATTCCTTCACATAACTGCGCATAGCGGCGTGCTCAGGCACGGATAAATTAAACAGTCGACCTTTTGGGAATTTACTACCAGGAATCAAATTGATAGCACAATCACAATCCCTATGCGGAGGTAGGGCATCGGACTTGGGCTCATCAAATACATCCCGGTAATCAGACAAGAACTCTGGAACCTCAGAAGGGGTGGATGATGAGATAGACAGAAATGGAACATCACCATGTACCCCCTGACAACCCCAGCTGGACACCGACATGGATTTCCAATCTAATACTGGATTATGGACTTGTAGCCATGGCAACCCCAACACGACCACATCATGCAGATTATGCAACACCAGAAAGCGAATAACCTCCTGATGTGCAGGAGCCATGCACATGGTCAGCTGGGTCCAGTATTGAGACTTATTCTTGGCCAAAGGCGTGGCATCAATTCCTCTCAATGGAATAGGATACTGCAAGGGCTCCAAGAAAAACCCACAACGCTTAGCATACTCCAAGTCCATCAAATTCAGGGCAGCGCCTGAATCCACAAATGCCATGACAGAATATGATGACAAAGAGCATATCAAGGTAACGGACAAAAGAAATTTCGACTGTACCGTACCAATGGTGGCAGACCTAGCGAACCGCTTAGTGCGCTTAGGACAATCAGAGATAGCATGAGTGGAATCACCGCAGTAGAAACACAGCCCATTCAGACGTCTGTGTTCTTGCCGTTTGACTCTGGTCAAAGTCATAGTAACATAGTTAGTAAGGCCGAAAAAAAACATTTGTCCATCCAGTTCAGCCTATATTCCGTCATAATAAATCCCCAGATCTACGTCCTTTTACAGAACCTAATAATTGTATGATACAATATTGTTCTGCTCCAGGAAGACATCCAGGCCTCTCTTGAACCCCTCGACTGAGTTCGCCATCACCACCTCCTCAGGCAAGAAATTCCAGATTCTCACTGCCCTAACAGTAAAGAATCCTCTTCTATGTTGGTGGAAAAACCTTCTCTCCTCCAGACGCAAAGAATGCCCCCTTGTGCCCGTCACCTTCCTTGGTATAAACAGATCCTCAGCGAGATATTTGTATTGTCCCCTTATATACTTATACATGGTTATTAGATCGCCCCTCAGTCGTCTTTTTTCTAGACTAAATAATCCTAATTTCGCTAATCTATCTGGGTATTGTAGTTCTCCCATCCCCTTTATTAATTTTGTTGCCCTCCTTTGTACTCTCTCTAGTTCCATTATATCCTTCCTGAGCACCGGTGCCCAAAACTGGACACAGTACTCCATGTGCGGTCTAACTAGGGATTTGTACAGAGGCAGTATAATGCTCTCATCATGTGTATCCAGACCTCTTTTAATGCACCCCATGATCCTGTTTGCCTTGGCAGCTGCTGCCTGGCACTGGCTGCTCCAGGTAAGTTTATCATTAACTAGGATCCCCAAGTCCTTCTCCCTGTCAGATTTACCCAGTGGTTTCCCGTTCAGTGTGTAATGGTGATATTGATTCCTTCTTCCCATGTGTATAACCTTACATTTATCATTGTTAAACCTCATCTGCCACCTTTCAGCCCAAGTTTCCAACTTATCCAGATCCATCTGTAGCAGAATACTATCGCACTGCATAGGCTCAGGTTTAAGCTCAGGTAATACCGCCAAATGGTGCACAGATTTACGCTCACGCAAGCGTCGACCGATCTGAATGGCCAAAGACAGACTCATTCAAACCAGCAGGCATAGGAAATCCCACCATGACATCCTTAAGGGCTTCAGAGAGACCCTTTCTGAACATAGCTGCCAGCGCAGATTCATTCCATTGAGTGAGCACGGACCACTTTCTAAATTTCTGACAATATACCTCTATCTCATCCTGACCCTGACAAAGAGCCAGCAAATTTTTCTCTGCCTGATCCACTGAATTAGGTTCATCGTACAGCAATCCGAGCGCCAGGAAAAACGCATCGATATTACTCAATGCAGGATCTCCTGGCGCACCAGTCCTGAGGGTCCCCACGCAAAAAAGAAATGACGATCCTAACCTGTTGAATTGGGTCACCAGAAGAGCGAGGTTTCAAGGCCAGAAATAATTTACAATTATTTTTGAAACTCAGAAACTTAGTTCTATCTCCAAAAAACAAATCAGGAATAGGAATTCTTGGTTCCAAGATATCTTTCTGATCAATAGTGTCTTGAATCTTTTGTACTCTTGCCGAGAGCTGATCCACAAATGAAGACAGACTTCTAATGTCCATCGCTACACCTGTGTACTGAACCACCCAAATGTCTAGGGGAAAAAAAAGGCAAAACACAGTGCAAAGAAAAAAAAAATGGTCTCAGAACTTCTTTTTTCCCTCTATTGAGAATCATTAGTACTTTTGGCTTCCTGTACTGTTATGAAAGGCAATTCAGTACTACAATGGACATAGCGGTCAGAGCACATGCAGTGATCTGACAATAACCCAAAATCATAGAACGAGCTCTGAGACGTGGGAACTCTGCAGACCGCAATCCCTAATCCTCTCCAAACAACACTAGAGGCAGCCGTGGATTGCGCCTAACTCTGCCTATGCAACTCGGCACAGCCTGAGAAACTAACTAGCCTGAAGATAGAAAATAAGCCTACCTTGCCTCAGAGAAATACCCCAAAGGAAAAGGCAGCCCCCCACATATAATGACTGTGAGTTAAGATGAAAAGACAAACGTAGAGATGAAATAGATTCAGCAAAGTGAGGCCCGACTTTCTTAACAGATCGAGGATAGAAAAGGTAACTTTGCGGTCTACACAAAACCCTAAAGAACACCACGCAAAGGGGGCAAAAAGACCCTCCGTACCGAACTAACGGCACGGAGGTACACCCTTTGCGTCCCAGAGCTTCCAGCAACAAAATAGACAAGCTGGACAGAAAAAATAGCAAACAAATAGCAAAGAAGAACTTGGCTATGCAGAGCAGCAGGCCACAGGAATGATCCAGGGAAAAGCAAGTCCAACACTGGAACATTGACAGGAAGCCAGGATCAAAGCATTAGGTGGAGTTAAGTAGAGAAGCACCTAACGACCTCACCAGATCACCTGAGGGAGGAAACTCAGAAGCCGCAGTACCACTTCCCTCCACCAACAGAAGCTCACAGAGAGAATCAGCCGAAGTACCACTTGTGACCACAGGAGGGAGCTCTGCCACAGAATTCACAACAGATGTCAGTGACGGACCCATGAGTACTCCCGGAAGACCAGTACATTCTAACACAAGGTCCCTTCAGCCACCTGCAGAATTCCGGGCTACATTTGACAGCCTGGTATTTGAGAGGTCGTTGTTAGAAAAAGAAGGGTTTTCAGCGGGTTTAATATCAACCTTGCTTAGTAGCAGACAACTAGCAACGACCAAGATTTACAGGAGAATATGGAAAAAATTCTTGTCCAGCTCAGGGCCAATACGGGAAGGGGAAGTCTCGATAGTGGCAATACTGGAGTTCTTGCAAAAGGGCTTAGATCTGGGATTAGCTGTTAGTACCCTCAAAGTACACATTTCAGCTTTAGCAGTCCTATTTAACTGTTAACTGGCAAGCAATAGGTTGGTGGTGAGGTTTATCCGAGCCTGTAGTAGAGCTGACTCTGTTACATCCCCTACTCCTCCACCATGGGATCTAAATTTAGCATTGACAGCTTTGACAGAAAGCCCCTTTAAACCATTAAATACATCAAAGTACTAACATTAAAAACAGCCTTGTTCGTGGCACTTACATCGGCCCGCAGGGTTGGGGATTTACACGCGTTATCGGCAGATCCTCCCTACACACAAATTATGGACGATAGGGTTATATTAAAATTAGATCCGGCATATCTCCCCAAAGTGGTATCGAGATTCCATAGGGCTCAGGATATAACCCTTCCCTCTTTCTGTCCCAATCCTAGTAACCAGAAAGAGGAGAGACTCCATTGCCCAGATGTCAGGAGATGTATCCTACAGTATCTAGAGGTGACAAAATCCTGGAGGTAACAGAGGGCTTTATTTGTTTTGTTCCAGGGGTCAAGGACGGGCCTTAAAGCCTCAAAACAGACTATTGCTAGATGGGTGAGAGGCCATTATTCTAGCATATAGCAGTGCAGGCAGGGCTGTTCCACAGGGTCTGAAAGCCCACTCCACGAGGGCCAAGGCGACATCGTGGGCGGAGAGAGCAGATGCTACCATCGACCAAATCTGTAAGGCGGCCACTTGGTCCTCTCCGTCTACATTTTTTAAACATTATAGGTTGGACCTATCTGCTACCTCTGATCTCACATTTGGGAGAAGAGTCACAAGCAGTGATCCCTCCCTAAAGAGAATACAAATCTCTGTAACTCTCTCGTGGTGCCGTCATGTATGATGGAAAAACACGGGTATTACATACCTGGTAATGTGACGGCACCCTTATATTCCCACCATTTTGATCACATCATTAGTTGGGTACATTATTTGTATTATACACTCCCTTGGGTGTCGGTGAATAGAACTGTATAGGATGTATTATTTATGAGTACTCTAACCGGCGGAGTTCCTCTCGTACTCTGTAAAACTGATGTGGAGAGAGAAGCCGCCTCTTTTATCTTGAAGGTTTCCTGTCCTTGATGGGCGGATCCCCTCTCTCGTGGTGCCGTCATGTCTCATGAAAAAAACACATTACCAGGTATGTAATACCCTTGTTTCTTTGCCACTCTGCCCTGAAGGCCGGCATCCCGGAGTCGCCTCTTCACTGTAGACGTTGACACTGGCGTTTAGCGTGTACTATTTAATGAAGCTGCCAGATGAGGATCTGTGAGGCAACGATTTCTCACTACAGACTCTAATGTACTTGTCTTGTTGCTCAATTGTGCAGTGGGGTCTCCCACTTCTCTTTCTTCTCTGGTTAGAGCCTGTTTGTGCTCTTCTCTGAAGGGAGTAGCACACACCAGTGTAGGAAATCTTCAGTTTCTTGGCAATTTGTCACATGGCCTTTATTTCTAAGAACAAGAATAGTTTCACATGAAAGTTCTTTTTTTTTTCTGGCCATTTTTAGTGAAAGATAAGAAAAACAAGTTAATTATACTCACCCAGGTGTGGTCCGATGGGCGTCGCGGTCCGGGTCCTCCCATCTTCATGCGATGACGTCCTCTTCTTTGCTTCCTGTCGCGGATCCTGCGCCGGCTACTTTGTCCTGTTGAGGGCAGCGTAAAGTACTGCTGTGCGCAAGGCCTCTCTGACCTTTCCCGGCGCCTGCGCACTGCAGTACTTTGCTCTGCCCTTAACAGGGCAAATAAAGTACGCCTGCGCAGGACCCGCGACAGGAAGCAAAGAAGAGGATGTCATCGCATGAAGATGGGAGGCGCTGGACCCAGACTGCGACACCCATCGGACAGGACCGCCCCTGGTTGAGTATAATCTAACTTGTTTTTCTTATCTTTCAGGTTACATCAGGGGTCTTATCTATAGCACTACAAAATGCTGTAGATAAGCCCCTGATGGCGATGGCCGCAGCTTACAGGCCAAAAATGAGGTGACGGATGCCCTTTAATGATTTTGAAATGTTCTGCAAAGAGGAGTGGACCAAAATTCCTCCTGACATGTGCGCAAACCTCATCATCAACTACAAAAAAGTCTGACTGCTATGCTTGCCAACAAGGGTTTTACCACCAAGTATTAAGTCTTGTTTGCCAGAGGGATCAAATACTTATTTCTCACAGCAAAATGCAAATACATTTTTTTGAATCTATACAATGTGTTGTAATAGATTAAAGTTTTTATATTCGCTCAATGTTAAAATTAACCTACCCTTAAAATTATAGACTGTTCATGTCTTTTTCAGTGGGCAAACTTACAAAATCAGCAAGTGATCAAATACTTATTTCCTTCACTGTGTGTATGTATGTATGTATGTATGTGTGTGTGTGTATATATATATATATATATATATATATATATATATATATATATATATATATTAGTACAGACCAAAAGTTTGGACACACCTTCTCTTGTAAAGATTTTTCTGTATTTTCATGACTATGAAAATTGTACATTCACACTGAAGGCATCAAAACTATGAATTAACACATGTGGAATTATATACTTAACAAAAAAGTGTGAAACAACTGAAATTATGTCTTATATTCTAGGTTCTTCAAAGTAGCCACCTTTTGCTTTGATGACTGCTTTGCACACTCTTGATGAGCTTCAGGAGGTAGTCACCGGGAATGGTTTTCACCTCACAGGTGTGCCCTGTCAGGTTTAATAAGTGGGATTTCTTGCCTTATAAATGGGGTTGGGACCATCAGTTGTGTTGAGCAGAAGTCTGGTGGATACACAGCTGATAGTCCTACTGAATAGTCTGTTAGAATTTGTATTATGGCAAGAAAAAAGCAGCCAAGTAAAGAAAAACGAGTGGCCATCATTACTTTAAGAAATGAAGGTCAGTCTGTCCGAAAAATTGGGAAAATTTTGAAAGTGTCCCCAAGTGCAGTGGCAAAAACCATCAAGCGCTATAAAGAAACTGTCTCACATGAGGACCGCCCCAGGAAAGGAAGACCAAGAGTCACCTCTGCTTCTGAGGATAAGTTTATCCGAGTCACCAGCCTCAGAAATCACAGGTTAACAGCAGCTCAGATTAGAGACCTGGTCAATGCCACACAGAGTTCTAGCAGCAGACACATCTCTACAACAACTGTTAAGAGGAGACTTTGTGCAGCAGGCCTTCATGGTAAAATAGCTGCTAGGAAACCACTGCTAAGGACAGGCAACAAGCAGAAGAGACTTGTTTGGGCTAAAGAACACAAGGAATGGACATTAGACCAGTGGAAATCTGTGCTTTGATCTGATGAGTCCAAATTTGAGATCTTTCGTTACAACCACCGTGTCTTTGTGCGACACAGAAAAGGTGAACGGATGGACTCTACATGCCTGGTTCCCACCGTGAAGCATGGAGGAGGAGGTGTGATGGTGTGGGGGGGCTTTACTGGTGACACTGTTGGGGATTTATTCAAAATTGAAGGCATACTGAACCAGCATGGCTACCACAGCATTTTACAGCGGCATGCTATTCCATCCGGTTTACGTTTAGTTGGACAATCATTTTTCAACAGGACAATGACCCCAAACACCTCCAGGCTTTGTAAGGGCTATGTGACCAAGAAGGAGAGTGATGGGGGGCTACACCAGATGACCTGGCCTCCATAGTCACCAGACCTGAACCCAATCGAGATGGTTTGGGGTGAGCTGGACGCAGAGTGAAGGCAAAAGGGCCAACAAGTGCTAAGCATCTCTGGGAACTCTTTCAAGACCATTCCCGGTGACTACCTATTGAAGCTCATCAAGAGAATGCCAAGAGTGTGCAAAACAGTCATCAAAGCAAAAGGTGGCTACTTTGAAGAACCTAGAATATAAGACATAATTTCAGTTGTTTCACACTTTTTTGTTAAGTTAATATTTCCACATTTGTAAATCCATAGTGTTGATGCCTTCAGTGTGAATTTACTATTTTCAGTCCTGAAAATACAGAAAAATCTTTAAATGAGGGGTATCCAAACTTTTGGTCTGTACTGTGTATGGGTGTGTGTATATGTATGTATGTATGTATGTATGTATGTATGTATGTGTATATATATATATATATATATATATATAGAAAAAAAACGAGAAAAAAAACCAACCAGCACTCCCAATGTGAACACATGCAAGCTGCAAGCTGTATCATATAGATATAAAGAAACACAGCAGCATATGTATATGAATCTAGGCCATGTGAAAACACAGACAAATATTCAATATGAATCATACTACTCAAAAATATGTTTTTCATAAAAAATTTTTCAATAATTTTTTCATAAAACTTAGTTATAGATAAAATGAAGATTCTTAGCGCATAAATTGGCCAATTCATGTGTGCCCATCAACCACGGCAAGGTGATCTCCCTCTGATGGGTCCTACTCTACTGTACATGCCACTCTTGGGCCACCAGCCTACAACTTAGGACAAACATGTCACTCTGGGCTAAACCTACAATTTATGGGCAAGTAGAGATGATTACCGCCACCAGACTGATCTTGCACTCCTCCCATTGACCTTGCAGGTGGCGGTAATCATCTCTACTTGCCCATAAATTGTAGGTTTAGCCCAGAGTGACATGTTTGTCCTAAGTTGTAGGCTGGTGGCCCAAGAGTGGCATGTACAGTAGAGTAGGACCCATCAGAGGGAGATCAGCTTGCCGTGGTTGATGGGCACACATGAATTGGCCAATTTATGCGCTAAGAATCTTCATTTTATCTATAACTGTAAGTTTTATGAAAAAAATTTTTGAAAAATTTTTTAGGAAAAAATATTTTTGAGTAGTATGATTCATATCGAATATTTGTCTGTGTTTTCACATGGCCTAGATTCATATACATTCGCTGCTGTGTTTCTTTATATAAAGATATAAATTATTCATTACATAGTGGAATGTGTTGAGAACATTAAGGCATAAAAATGATCAATGTAAATCAAAATTAATATGCCACGAAGGTCTGGATTTGGAATCATACTCAAAATCAAATTACAGGCTCATCCAAATTCAGTAAACATGCCTCAAGACAAGGAAATGATGCTGAGTAGTGTGTGGCCTGTATGACCTTCCTACAATGTCCGGACAAGCTCTTGTTGAGGCGGCAGATGTTCTCCTGAGGGATCTCCCCTCAGATTTGGACTAAAGCATCTCTCAACTCCTGGACAGGCTGTTGTGCAACGTGGCGTTGGTGGATGGAGCAAGACATTATGTCCCAGATGTCTTCAATCGGATTCAGGTCTGGGGAACGGGCGGGCCGTTCCATAGCATCAATTCCTTCATCATGCAGGAACTGTTGAAACACTTCAGCCACGAGGCAAAGCATTGTCATGCATCAGAAGGAACCCAGGCTGCTTTACACATGGTCTCACAATGCATCCCAGTACCTAATGGTAGTCAAGGTACCTCTGTCTAGCACATGAAGGGCTGTGCGACCAACCACTCATAGAAATGCCTCCCACGCCATTAATGACCCACTGCCAAACCGGTCATGCTGGAGGATGTTGCAGGCAGAACATTCACTACAGCATATCCAGACTGTCATGTGCTCAGTGTGAACTTGCTCTTATCCGTGAACACTGGGCACCAATGTCGAACCTGCCTATCTTGGTGTTCTCTGGGTACTGCCAATCGCCCTGCACGGTGTTGGGCTGCAAGCCCAACACCCACTTGTGGACATCAGGCCCTCATACCTACCTCATGGTGTTTCTGACAGTTTGAGCAGACACATGGATGTTAGTGGCCTGCTGGAGGTTATTTTGCATGGCTCTGCCACTGCTTCTCCTTGCATAAAGGAGTTAACGGGTTATTCTGCAGGGTTGTAGCCCTCCTGTGGCCCCCTCCACGTCTCCTTGTCCCTGCTCTGGACTGTGCTGACAGACACAGCTACCCTTCTTGCCACAGCTCGCATTGATGTGCCATCCTGGATGAGCTGCACTACCTGAGCATCTTCTGTGGTTTGTAGACACCGTCTCATGCTACTAAACACTACCTCTAGGAGTGAGAGCAATAATAAATTATTAAGAGGAACAGAAAAGGAATATAAGAGGAACAGAAATATTACATTTTATATTTAATCCAGAAACATAGGCGGTGTGTATAAAAATATACAAGAGGATACAAAATGGGAACTAAACAATATGATATATAGAATTAGTTGCATAAAATAAAAGGGATGACAAAATAAACTCCCTAAATTTGATAACAGAAATGGCTTGGCGTTTAGTGGAGCAATCAAATTTTTGAAAATAGACACACACAGGGTACTATGTCTTCCCAAAATGACAAAGGCCCAAACCCAGTTTCGGCTTTTCATTAGCTCTAGGTTATTTCTGCCTAGTCACCTTCTCTTGGTGTCTTCAAATGGGGGCTGTTTGTGGGATGTTCTCAGTCATTCAGGATTTTATGAGAATCCCCAATTTCCATGTATCTTCACCTCTGAAGGTCCCAGGTGTTAGATATTGACCTCATATTTTCTTTTGTGAGTTTACCTTTACATACAGAGCAAACATGACCTGGTTTGCATCATCTATCAGGCTGTTATTATGTTGGAGTTCTAGTGGCATGTGAGTGAATGTGTTCATCCTTTTGCTACAAAGGCAAAAATCTATTTCCCATAAATACAAAACCTCAATAGTCATATCTGGACAAAAGAGAACCAAAGGCTGGAACATTCTCAAAGTTTTTAACCCAGGATGTCCTTCCTATTCGTAAACAAATGTCAGTTTTGCGGTCCCCCTCCCAGCACAAACCTCGTTTTAATTACCTGTCCACGGAAGGGAGCCACGGCTACAAAGTGGATGAGTTTTCTCTGTATTTCTCCTCTTTTAATTAGTTCCACTCTTCCTATCTATGTAATATTTTCCCTCTTCCCCATATGTCCCTTGTAAAAGTCTACTTCAAAGCAGTTAGAATTGTCAGCTCCTTCTCCCTTCTGGAGCGGTGTTATGGATTTCAATTTTTCAACATTTGCCATCTTTGATATAGATTTATTAAGGTCTGCCAAGTCATACTGTGTGGCGTAAGATTGGATTGTGTTTTGATTTCCCCTTTTTGTGAAACCTCTGCTTGAATGAATTACCGGACGCATTGTAAAGCGACAATTGCTGTTCTCCATTTCATTTCATATTGTTAATCACAGATGACAGAAACTGTAACATTTATTTACATAAAGACAGATAATAAACAACTCATTAATCACAAAGCTAAAAATTCATCCAGATATTTCTCAGACCCAGTGGGAGGCTTTTGTACATGAACAGGCCTAGGTTTTTTCTCTGGTGCAATTACTATCACTGCGCTCGAGTGCTGACATCTCCTGCTATTACAGTCACTGCGCTCTAGAACGCTGACATATGTGGTGCGTTTACCGTCACTGTGCTCGAGTGGTAAAAAAAGAAGAGAATGTCCAGCTCCACCGAATCCGTAAAAATGAGTTTTCATTATTCACAAACTTTAAGCAAAGAGGATACAGACTTCAGCACGAACCATATGGGTAAGAATCTCAACGCGTTTCTGGAGACTAAGCTCATGACAGATGTCATGATTAAGGGAGCTTAGTCTCCAGAAACGCGTTGAGATTCTTACCCATATGGTTCGTGCTGAAGTCTGTATCCTCTGTGCTTAAAGTTTGTGAATAATGAAAACCCTTTTTTACGGATTCGGTGGAGCTGGACATTCTCTTCTTTTTTTTTGGACTTTGTACGCCTGGACACAGCGGGTCCGAGCTCCTGAAGATTGGTTTATGCATCACGGGTGAGCTGGATTATATTCCTTCGCTCTAGAGTGCTGACATATGTGGTGCAATTACCTTCACTGCGATCTAGCGTGCCTACTTGTGGTGTGAATATAGTCACTGCGCCCTAGAGTGATGACCAATGTGGTGCGATTACCTTCATTTGCGCTCTAGCGTGCCGACATATGTGGTGTTTATCGTCACTGCGCTCTAGAGTGCTGACAGACATGTGCCTGAAGAATGACTACATCTATATGACATACACCAGGCACACCCATCCGTTTCGCAGGTGTTACTTGGTCTTCTGGGCTTGTTTTCGCTCTTTATTCAGGTGGGCGTTCTCATGGGATCTCAGCTTGGCAGACTCATTGAAGCCTTTCCCACATTTTCCACAGATGAAGGGCTTCCGGCCTGTGTGAAGACGTTCATGTCTGCGCATGTTGGAGCTTTGAGTGAACCGCTTTCCACACTCTGAACACTTATATGGCTTCTCCCCATTGTGGATTCTCTGATGACTGGCTGCTGAGGAGCGATCTCTGAATCGCTTCCCGCACACATGGCATTCATATGGCTTTTCTCCACTGTGGATTCGCTCGTGAGACACCAGGGTTGAGGGCTGAGTGAAGCTCCTCCCACATTTCTGGCAGCTGAATGGCTTCTCCCCTGTGTGGATTCTCTGGTGTATAACCAGTGTGGTGTTGTCAGCAAAACATTTTCCACAATCAGAGCATCGAAATGGCTTCTGTTCTTTATGGCTCCGAAGATGCTCAGCATACAATGACTTACTGAAGAATAAGTTCCCACAGTCCATACACTGATATGGTTTATTGACCTTATGCGCTTTCTGATGCAAGAGCAGCAGCGAGTGCTGGACAAAGCGCTTCCCACACAAAGGGCAGACAAAGAGTTTTTCTTCCGCGTGGCTCTTCTGATGAAGGTCGAGCAGTGCCGGCTGCAGGAAGCGTTTCCCACATTCTGCGCAGGCGTAAGCCTTCTTTCCAGAGCCTGGCCTCCTGTCTTGGATTTTTTTCTTACACTTAGTACATGTCTTACTCTGTCCACCGCTGCAGGACCTCACACTCCACCTGCAGGCCTCTGCCGAGCGCCGATATCTGGTTTTGATCATTGCGATAGTCATTTTTTTCTTACATCTGTTGCACTCTTGGAGCTTCCATGAAACCTTTAGAAGAAAACCTTTCCGTTTGCTTTTTAAAAACTTTTTACAGCTTTTTAGCCTCATTCCTTGTAACATGTGTGTCGTCTTGCATTGTCTACTAGTGTCATGCTGATCGGTGCCACATGGACCTCTCACCAGGCCGTGCACAGTGCAAATCCTGCGCCCCTTGCCTCCAACTGTACGCATCTTCTTACAACCTGGCTGGCTTCCACTACCACATGCATGTAAGGTACAGGCCTCTCCCCATGGATCCACCGATCTAGTTATGGACCCACTGGTCTGATCACTTGCGGAATCACAGGTACACCGTCTCTTCCCGGGATAAGTGATAAGTGATTTCTTTTGGGCACAATGTGATTTTTCCGCACATATTGCAGTGTTCCCAGCTGTATTTTCAGCACTCTTCCTGGACCGTCTACGACTGTCCTGCACTGCCAAGGTCTTGTGTTTCGCACATGCTTCATCTGTGGCTGTGGGGGCACTGAGCCTGTTACAAGGTGCTGAATTACTACATGCAACTTCACGATTCCTCGCACTCCTTAAAGATCTGCGGGGGAAGAAAGGAGTTTGCTTGTTGCTATTGTCACAGCTTCTACTTTTGCTGACTCTCTTTCCACATACATTCTCAGCTACGCCAGGCATTTTCTTCTGCTCCACCCTGCTACCAGTTCTCTTTCTGACTGTATCACACATTTGCTCATCGTCCGGCTGGGAACTAGGCTCTTCTTCTCTCTTGAAAGAACAGTGTGCGTCAGCCAATTCATGGCATTCACGAGGCTTGCATCTCCTGCCACCATCAGTAACACCTGGTTCCAAACATTGAAAGGTTCCCTCTCTATGATTACTGCACCCAGCGGCCTCTGATGCCACAGTCCTGGACTCAGCAGGGTCAGTCATTTCCATTGTCTCTGGTTTTATTATGTGCTGGGACATTTCACTCCTGTGAGGGGCCTTTGTTTGGGGTCTCTGCATGAATGGCGGGTTTGTTTCAACCGTTCCCCTACTGCTTCAGTCTCTAACGTGATGTCTTATTTCCGGATTACTATGGAGTTGACAGAGTTCCTGGCTTGTAAAATGATGATATAAATGGATACCATCTGCTTCTGCGAACTGTCTGCAAAATTGTCTTGCAAGGACTTATTGATTTCTTTAGCAGCAGATACCCAAGAATTCTTCCTATAGGGGGATCTGCATAAAAGAAACAGAAAACACTCAATGTCTTAACTGGAAAAATGCTATAATTGCCATCTATATAGAAAAGTTTGATAATACTCATTGGACACCACTTGTGAAAGGTCAGAAAAGGTTCTGCAGAGGGATGAAACAAGATCTCAGTGGTGGGGAGCGTGAGGGGCCATACATCGGCAGTAGGGTGGGGTTAGAGCAGGGGTTGGGAACCTTTTTTCTGCCAAGGGCTCTTTGGAATTTTACAATAGCGTTTGGGGGCCGTATAAAATTAGTAACTTAAACAGCCAACTATATTTATGCAAAAATTGAAAAAACTTGCAGCACACACAGTATAGTGCAGCTCCCCCAACACACACAGTATAGTGCAGCTCCCCCACACACACAGTATAGTGCAGCTCTCCCCCCACACACAGTATAGTGCAGCTCCCCCACACACACACACAGTATAGTGCAGCTCCCCCCACACACACAGTATAGTGCAGCTCCCCCCAACACACACAGTATAGTGCAGCTCCCCCCCAACACACACAGTATAGTGCAGCTCCCCCCCAACACACACAGTATAGTGCAGCTCCCCCCCAACACACACAGTATAGTGCAGCTCCCCCCAACACACACAGTATAGTGCAGCTCCCCCACACACAGTATAGTGCAGCTCCCCCCCCACACACAGTATAGTGCAGCTCCCCCCAACACACACAGTATAGTGCAGCTCCCCCCCCACACACAGTATAGTGCAGCTCCCCCCCCACACACAGTATAGTGCAGCTCCCCCCAACACAGTATAGTGCAGCTCCCCCCAACACACACAGTATAGTGCAGCTCCCCCCCAACACACACAGTATAGTGCAGCTCCCCCCCAACACACACAGTATAGTGCAGCTCCCCCCCAACACACACAGTATAGTGCAGCTCCCCCCCAACACACACAGTATAGTGCAGCTCCACCCCAACACACACAGTATAGTGCAGCTCCCCGCCACACACACAGTATAGTGCAGCTCCCCCCAACACAGTATAGTGCAGCTCCCCCCAACACACACAGTATAGTGCAGCTCCCCCCCAACACACACAGTATAGTGCAGCTCCCCCCCAACACACACAGTATAGTGCAGCTCCACCCCAACACACACAGTATAGTGCAGCTCCCCCCCAACACACACAGTATAGTGCAGCTCCCCCCCAACACACACAGTATAGTGCAGCTCCCCCCCAACACACACAGTATAGTGCAGCTCCCCCCCAACACACACAGTATAGTGCAGCTCCACCCCAACACACACAGTATAGTGCAGCTCCCCCCCCACACACAGTATAGTGCAGCTCCCCCCAACACAGTATAGTGCAGCTCCCCCCAACACACACAGTATAGTGCAGCTCCCCCCCAACACACACAGTATAGTGCAGCTCCCCCCCAACACACACAGTATAGTGCAGCTCCCCCCCAACACACACAGTATAGTGCAGCTCCCCCCCAACACACACAGTATAGTGCAGCTCCCCCCCAACACACACAGTATAGTGCAGCTCCACCCCAACACACACAGTATAGTGCAGCTCCCCCCAACACACACAGTATAGTGCAGCTCTCCCCCCCACACACACAGTATAGTGCAGCTCTCCCCCCCCCACACACAGTATAGTCCAGCTCTCCCCCCCCCCCCCCCACACACAGTATAGTGCAGCTCTCCCCCACACACGCAGTATAGTGCAGCTCCCCCCACACACGCAGTATAGTACAGCTCCCTCCAACACGCAGTGTAGTGCAGGATTGTGCTCAGTGACTACAGTGTCAGGTCGGTGCCGTTATACTGATTACACTGATACCTGTGATCAGGATTGTGCTCAGTGACTACAGACAGTGTCAGGTTGGTGCTGTTATACTGATTACACTGATACCTGTGATCAGGATTGTGCTCAGTGACTACATACAGTGTCAGGTCGGTGCCGTTATACTGATTACACTGATACCTGTGATCAGGATTGTGCTCAGTGACTACAGACAGTGTCAGGTTGGTGCTGTTATACTGATTACACTGATACCTGTGATCAGGATTGTGC
Source organism: Ranitomeya imitator (assembly GCF_032444005.1). Classification (NCBI taxonomy): domain Eukaryota; kingdom Metazoa; phylum Chordata; class Amphibia; order Anura; family Dendrobatidae; genus Ranitomeya; species Ranitomeya imitator. The sequence goes on from NC_091290.1 coordinate 157,219,953, forward strand.
TCAGTGACTACAGACAGTGTCAGATTGGTGCCGTTATACTGATTACATTGATACCTGTGATCAGGATTGTGCTCAGTGACTACAGACAGTGTCAGGTCGGTGCCGTTATACTGATTACACTGATACCTGTGATCAGGATTGTGCTCAGTGACTATAGGCAGTGTCAGGTCGGTGCCGTTATACTGATTACACTGATAATTGTGATCAGGATTGTGCTCAGTGACTACAGTGTCAGGTCGGTGCCGTTATACTGATTACACTGATACCTGTGATCAGGATTGTGCTCAGTGACTATAGGCAGTGTCAGGTCGGTGCCGTTATACTGATGATTACACTGATACCTGTGATCAGGATTGTGCTCAGTGACTACAGACAGCTCCCCCCACACACGCAGTATAGTGCAGCTCCCTCCAACACGCAGTGTAGTGCAGGATTGTGCTCAGTGACTACAGACAGTGTCAGGTCGGTGCCGTTATACTGATTACATTGATACCTGTGATTAGGATTGTGCTCAGTGACTACAGACAGTGTCAGGTTGGTGCTGTTATACTGATACCTGTGATCAGGATTGTGCTCAGTGACTACAGACAGTGTCAGGTCGGTGCCGTTATACTGATTACACTGATACCTGTGATCAGGATTGTGCTCAGTGACTATAGGCAGTGTCAGGTCGGTGCCGTTATACTGATTACACTGATAATTGTGATCAGGATTGTGCTCAGTGACTACAGTGTCAGGTCGATGCCGTTATACTGATGATTACACTGATACCTGTGATCAGGATTGTGCTCAGTGACTACAGACAGTGTCAGGTCGGTGCCGTTATACTGATTACACTGATACGTGGTGATGATTTTTTTTGCCAGACCACACGCCGTCAGCTCCCGTCACCTGTCAGACCACACGCCGTCACTTCCGTCACCTGTCAGACCACACGCCGTCAGCTCCCGTCACCTGTCAGACCACACGCTGTCACCTGTCAGACCACACGCCGTCAGCTCCCATCACCTGTCAGTCCACAAGCAGTCACCTGTCAGGTCACCTTTCACCTGTCAGACCACACGCCGTCACCTGTCAGACCACACAGGGGAGAGAGGCCGGAGGGGGGGGGTGGTAGGTGGCAGGGGAGAGAGGCTGGAAGAGGGGGGGTGAGAGGCTGGAGGAGGGGGGGTGACAGGGGAGAGAGGCTGGAGGAGGGGGGAGAGGCCAAAGGAGGGGGGGTGACGGGGGAGAGAGGACGGGGGAGAGAGGCCGGAGGGGGGGGGGGGGGGGTGTGACGGGGGGGGGGGGGGTGTGTGACGGGAGGGGGGGGGTGACGGGGGGGGTGTCTGGGTGTGACGGGGGAGAGAGGCCGGAGGGGGGGGTGACAGGGGAGAGAGGCCGGAGGGGGGGGGGGGGGGTGACGGGGGAGAGAGGCCGGAGGGGGGGGGGGGGGGGGGGTGTGACGGGGGAGAGAGGCCGGAGGGGGGAGAGAGGCCGGAGGGGGAGAGAGGCCGGAGGGGGGGGGGGGGGGTGACAGGGGGAGAGAGGCCGGAGGGGGGGGGGGGGGGGTGACAGGGGGAGAGAGGCCGGAGGGAGAGAGAGGCCGGAGGGGGAGAGAGGCCGGAGGGAGAGAGAGGCCGGAGGGGGAGAGAGGCCGGAGGGGGGGGTGACGGGGGAGAGAGGCCGGAGGAGGGGGGGGTGTGACAGGGGGGAGAGAGGCCGGAGGAGGGGGGGTGTGACAGGGGGAGAGAGGCCGGAGGGGGGGGGGTGACAGGGGGAGAGAGGCCGGAGGAGGGTGTGTGTGACGGGGGAGAGAGGCCGGAGGGGGGGGGTGACAGGGGGAGAGAGGCCGGAGGGGGGGGTGTGACGGGGGTGTGTGACGGGGGAGAGAGGCCGGAGGGGGGGGGGTGTGACGGGGGAGAGAGGCCGAGGGGGGGGGGTGTGTGACGGGGGAGAGAGGCCGGAGGAGGGGGGTGTGTGACGGGGGGAGAGAGGCCGGAGGGGGGGTGACAGGGGGAGAGAGGGCCGGAGGGGGGGGGTGTGAGGGGTGAGAGAGGCCGGAGGGGGGGGTGACAGGGGGAGAGAGGCCGGAGGGGGGGGGGGGGGGTGTGACGGGGGAGAGACGGGGGAGAGAGGCCGGAGGGGGGGGGGGTGACAGGGGGAGAGAGGCCGGAGGGGGGGGTGTGACGGGGGAGAGAGGCCGGAGGGGGGGGGGGGTGTGACGGGGGAGAGAGGCCGGAGGGGGGGGGTGTGACGGGGGAGAGAGGCCGGAGGGGGGGGGGGGTGTGACGGGGGAGAGAGGCCGGAGGGGGGGGGGGTGTGACGGGGGAGAGAGGCCGGAGGGGGGGTGACAGTAGGAGAGAGAGGGGGGGGGGGGGGTGTGACGGGGGAGAGAGGCCGGAGGGGGGGGGGGGGTGTGAGGGGTGAGAGAGGCCGGAGGGGGGGGTGACAGGGGGAGAGAGGCCGGAGGGGGGGGGGGGGTGTGACGGGGGAGAGAGGCCGGAGGAGGGGGGGGGGGTGTGACGGGGGAGAGAGGCCGGAGGGGGGGTGACAGGGGAGAGAGGCCGGAGGGGGGGTGACAGGGGGAGAGAGGCCGGAGGGGGGGGGGGGGAGAGAGGCCGGAGGAGGGGGGGGGGGGAGAGAGGCCGGGGGGGGGGGGGGGGGGGGGGGTGTGACGGGGGAGAGAGGCGGAGGGGGGGGGGTGTGACGGGGGAGAGAGGCCGGAGGGGGGGGGGTGTGACGGGGGAGAGAGGCCGGAGGGGGGGGGGGTGGGACGGGGGGAGAGAGGCCGGAGGGGGGGGTGTGTGTGACGGGGAGAGAGGCCGGAGGGGGGGGTGTGACGGGGGAGAGAGGCCGGAGGGGGGGGGGTGTGACGGGGGAGAGAGGCCGGAGGGGGGGGGGGGTGGGACGGGGGAGAGAGGCCGGAGGGGGGGGGGGTGTGGACGGGGAGAGAGGCGGCGGGGGGAGGGGGTGTGACGGGGGAGAGAGGCCGGAGGGGGGGGGTGACAGGGGGAGAGAGGCCGGAGGGGGGGGGGGTGACAGGGGGAGAGAGGTCGGAGGGGGGGGGGTGACAGGGGGAGAGAGGCCAGAGGGGGGGGGGGGGGGGTGTGACGGGGAGAGAGGGCCGGAGGGGGGGGGGGGGGGGTGACAGGGGGAGAGAGGTCGGAGGGGGGGGGGTGTGACGGGGAGAGAGGCCGGAGGGGGGGGGGGGGTGACAGGGGAGAGAGGTCGGAGGGGGGGGGGGGTGTGACGGGGAGAGAGGCCGGAGGGGGGGTGTGACGGGGGAGAGAGGCGGAGGGGGGGGTGTGACGGGGGAGAGAGGCCGGAGGGGGGGGTTGTGACGGGGGAGAGAGGCCGGAGGGGGGGGGGGTGTGACGGGGGGAGAGAGGCCGGAGGGGGGGGGTGTGACGGGGGAGAGAGGCCGGAGGGGGGGGGGGTGTGGGACGGGGGAGAGAGGCCGGAGGGGGGGGGGGGGGGGGGGGTGACGGGGGAGAGAGGCCGGAGGGGGGGGGGGTGACAGGGGGAGAGAGGCCGGAGGGGGGGGGGGTGACAGGGGGAGAGAGGTCGGAGGGGGGGGGGGTGACAGGGGGAGAGAGGCCAGAGGGGGGGGGGGGTGACAGGGGGAGAGAGGTCGGAGGGGGGGGGTGTGACGGGGAGAGAGGCCGGAGGGGGGGGGGTGACAGGGGGAGAGAGGTCGGAGGGGGGGGGGGGGGGGGTGTGACGGGGAGAGAGGCCGGAGGGGGGGGGGGTGACAGGGGGAGAGAGGTCGGAGGGGGGGGGGGGGTGTGACGGGGGAGGCCGGAGGGGGGGGGTGTGGCGGGGGAGAGAGGCCGGAGGGGGGGGTGTGACGGGGGAGAGAGGCGGAGGGGGGGTGTGACGGGGGAGAGAGGCCGGAGGGGGGGGGTGTGACGGGGGAGAGAGGCCGGAGGGGGGGGTGTGACGGGGGAGAGAGGCCGGAGGGGGGTGTGACGGGGGAGGCCGGAGGGGGGGGTGTGGCGGGGGAGGCCGGTACACATCGCAGCCCCCACCCCCCGGGGTCGCCCCCCGTCTCCGGTACCTGTGATGTAGCGAGCTCTCCTGACACTTCCGGGTGCCGTTGCAGACAGCTCGCGTCTCGTCTGGAATGGAGCGGCTCCTGGGTGATGACGTCACCGGAAGAGGCGGGCCGTTAGTGACTAGGGAGCGCGCTGTGCTGCGACGGCGGAGACGAGACTGTGTGAGCAGCGGAGAGTGAGGGGCCGGGGAGGAGGACAGTGAGGGGCCGGGGAGGAGGACAGTGAGGGGCCGGGGAGGAGGACAGTGAGGGAGGAGGACAGTGAGGGGCCGGGGAGGAGGACAGTGAGGGGCCGGGGATGAGGACAGTGAGGGAGGAGGACAGTGAGGGGCCGGGGAGGAGGACAGTGAGGGAGGAGGAGGACAGTGAGGGGCCGGGGAGGAGGACAGTGAGGGGCCGGGGAGGAGGACAGTGAGGGGCCGGGGAGGAGGACAGTGAGGGAGGAGGAGGACAGTGAGGGGCCGGGGAGGAGGACAGTGAGGGAGGAGGAGGACAGTGAGGGGCCGGGGAGGAGGACAGTGAGGGAGGAGGAGGACAGTGAGGGGCCGGGGAGGAGGACAGTGAGGGAGGAGGACAGTGAGGGGCCGGGGAGGAGGACAGTGAGGGAGGAGGACAGTGAGGGGCCGGGGAGGAGGACAGTGAGGGGCCAGGAAGGAGGACAGTGAGGGGCCGGGGATGAGGACAGTGAGGGAGGAGGACAGTGAGGGGCCGGGGAGGAGGACAGTGAGGGAGGAGGAGGACAGTGAGGGGCCGGGGAGGAGGACAGTGAGGGGCCGGGGAGGAGGACAGTGAGGGGCCGGGGAGGAGGACAGTGAGGGGCCGGGGAGGAGGACAGTGAGGGGCCGGGGATGAGGACAGTGAGGGAGGAGGACAGTGAGGGGCCGGGGAGGAGGACAGTGAGGGGCCAGGAAGGAGGACAGTGAGGGAGGAGGAGGACAGTGAGGGGCCGGGGAGGAGGACAGTGAGGGAGGAGGAGGACAGTGAGGGGCCGGGGAGGAGGACAGTGAGGGAGGAGGACAGTGAGGGGCCGGGGAGGAGGACAGTGAGGGGCCGGGGAGGAGGACAGTGAGGGGCCAGGAAGGAGGACAGTGAGGGGCCGGGGAGGAGGACAGTGAGGGGCCGGGGATGAGGACAGTGAGGGAGGAGGACAGTGAGGGGCCGGGGAGGAGGACAGTGAGGGGCCAGGAAGGAGGACAGTGAGGGGCCGGGGAGGAGGACAGTGAGGGGCCGGGGATGAGGACAGTGAGGGAGGAGGACAGTGAGGGGCCGGGGAGGAGGACAGTGAGGGGCCGGGGAGGAGGACAGTGAGGGGCCGGGGAGGAGGACAGTGAGGGGCCGGGGAGGAGGACAGTGAGGGGCCGGGGAGGAGGACAGTGAGGGGCCGGGGAGGAGGACAGTGAGGGAGGAGGAGGACAGTGAGGGGCCGGGGAGGAGGACAGTGAGGGGAGGAGGAGGACAGTGAGGGGCCGGGGAGGAGGACAGTGAGGGGCCGGGGAGGAGGACAGTGAGGGGCCGGGGAGGAGGACAGTGAGGGAGGAGGACAGTGAGGGGCCGGGGAGGAGGACAGTGAGGGGCCGGGGATGAGGACAGTGAGGGAGGAGGACAGTGAGGGGCCGGGGAGGAGGACAGTGAGGGAGGAGGAGGACAGTGAGGGGCCGGGGAGGAGGACAGTGAGGGGCCGGGGAGGAGGACAGTGAGGGGCCGGGGAGGAGGACAGTGAGGGAGGAGGAGGACAGTGAGGGGCCGGGGAGGAGGACAGTGAGGGAGGAGGAGGACAGTGAGGGGCCGGGGAGGAGGACAGTGAGGGAGGAGGAGGACAGTGAGGGGCCGGGGAGGAGGACAGTGAGGGAGGAGGACAGTGAGGGGCCGGGGAGGAGGACAGTGAGGGAGGAGGACAGTGAGGGGCCGGGGAGGAGGACAGTGAGGGGCCAGGAAGGAGGACAGTGAGGGGCCGGGGATGAGGACAGTGAGGGAGGAGGACAGTGAGGGGCCGGGGAGGAGGACAGTGAGGGAGGAGGAGGACAGTGAGGGGCCGGGGAGGAGGACAGTGAGGGGCCGGGGAGGAGGACAGTGAGGGGCCGGGGAGGAGGACAGTGAGGGGCCGGGGAGGAGGACAGTGAGGGGCCGGGGAGGAGGACAGTGAGGGGCCGGGGATGAGGACAGTGAGGGAGGAGGACAGTGAGGGGCCGGGGAGGAGGACAGTGAGGGGCCAGGAAGGAGGACAGTGAGGGAGGAGGAGGACAGTGAGGGGCCGGGGAGGAGGACAGTGAGGGAGGAGGAGGACAGTGAGGGGCCGGGGAGGAGGACAGTGAGGGAGGAGGACAGTGAGGGGCCGGGGAGGAGGACAGTGAGGGGCCGGGGAGGAGGACAGTGAGGGGCCAGGAAGGAGGACAGTGAGGGGCCGGGGAGGAGGACAGTGAGGGGCCGGGGATGAGGACAGTGAGGGAGGAGGACAGTGAGGGGCCGGGGAGGAGGACAGTGAGGGGCCAGGAAGGAGGACAGTGAGGGGCCGGGGAGGAGGACAGTGAGGGGCCGGGGATGAGGACAGTGAGGGAGGAGGACAGTGAGGGGCCGGGGAGGAGGACAGTGAGGGGCCGGGGAGGAGGACAGTGAGGGGCCGGGGAGGAGGACAGTGAGGGGCCGGGGAGGAGGACAGTGAGGGGCCGGGGAGGAGGACAGTGAGGGGCCGGGGAGGAGGACAGTGAGGGAGGAGGAGGACAGTGAGGGGCCGGGGAGGAGGACAGTGAGGGAGGAGGAGGACAGTGAGGGGCCGGGGAGGAGGACAGTGAGGGGCCGGGGAGGAGGACAGTGAGGGGCCGGGGAGGAGGACAGTGAGGGGCCGGGGAGGAGGACAGTGAGGGGCCGGGGAGGAGGACAGTGAGGGGCCGGGGAGGAGGACAGTGAGGGGCCGGGGAGGAGGACAGTGAGGGGCCGGGGAGGAGGACAGTGAGGGGCCGGGGAGGAGGACAGTGAGGGAGGAGGAGGACAGTGAGGGGCCGGGGAGGAGGACAGTGAGGGAGGAGGAGGACAGTGAGGGGCCGGGGAGGAGGACAGTGAGGGAGGAGGAGGACAGTGAGGGGCCGGGGAGGAGGACAGTGAGGGAGGAGGACAGTGAGGGGCCGGGGAGGAGGACAGTGAGGGAGGAGGACAGTGAGGGGCCGGGGAGGAGGACAGTGAGGGGTCGGGGAGGAGGACAGTGAGGGGCCAGGAAGGAGGACAGTGAGGGGCCGGGGAGGAGGACAGTGAGGGGCCGGGGATGAGGACAGTGAGGGAGGAGGACAGTGAGGGGCCGGGGAGGAGGACAGTGAGGGGCCAGGAAGGAGGACAGTGAGGGGCCGGGGAGGAGGACAGTGAGGGGCCGGGGATGAGGACAGTGAGGGAGGAGGACAGTGAGGGGCCGGGGAGGAGGACAGTGAGGGAGGAGGAGGACAGTGAGGGGCCGGGGAGGAGGACAGTGAGGGAGGAGGACAGTGAGGGGCCGGGGAGGAGGACAGTGAGGGAGGAGGACAGTGAGGGGCCGGGGAGGAGGACAGTGAGGGGCCGGGGAGGAGGACAGTGAGGGGCCAGGAAGGAGGACAGTGAGGGGCCGGGGAGGAGGACAGTGAGGGGCCGGGGATGAGGACAGTGAGGGAGGAGGACAGTGAGGGGCCGGGGAGGAGGACAGTGAGGGAGGAGGAGGACAGTGAGGGGCCGGGGAGGAGGACAGTGAGGGAGGAGGAGGACAGTGAGGGGCCGGGGAGGAGGACAGTGAGGGAGGAGGACAGTGAGGGGCCGGGGAGGAGGACAGTGAGGGAGGAGGACAGTGAGGGGCCGGGGAGGAGGACAGTGAGGGGCCGGGGAGGAGGACAGTGAGGGGCCAGGAAGGAGGACAGTGAGGGGCCGGGGAGGAGGACAGTGAGGGGCCGGGGATGAGGACAGTGAGGGAGGAGGACAGTGAGGGGCCGGGGAGGAGGACAGTGAGGGGCCAGGAAGGAGGACAGTGAGGGGCCGGGGAGGAGGACAGTGAGGGGCCGGGGATGAGGACAGTGAGGGAGGAGGACAGTGAGGGGCCGGGGAGGAGGACAGTGAGGGAGGAGGAGGACAGTGAGGGGCCGGGGAGGAGGACAGTGAGGGGCCGGGGAGGAGGACAGTGAGGGGCCGGGGAGGAGGACAGTGAGGGGCCGGGGAGGAGGACAGTGAGGGAGGAGGAGGACAGTGAGGGGCCGGGGAGGAGGACAGTGAGGGAGGAGGAGGACAGTGAGGGGCCGGGGAGGAGGACAGTGAGGGAGGAGGAGGACAGTGAGGGGCCGGGGAGGAGGACAGTGAGGGAGGAGGACAGTGAGGGGCCGGGGAGGAGGACAGTGAGGGAGGAGGACAGTGAGGGGCCGGGGAGGAGGACAGTGAGGGGCCAGGAAGGAGGACAGTGAGGGGCCGGGGATGAGGACAGTGAGGGAGGAGGACAGTGAGGGGCCGGGGAGGAGGACAGTGAGGGAGGAGGACAGTGAGGGGCCGGGGAGGAGGACAGTGAGGGGCCGGGGAGGAGGACAGTGAGGGGCCGGGGAGGAGGACAGTGAGGGGCCGGGGAGGAGGACAGTGAGGGGCCGGGGAGGAGGACAGTGAGGGGCCGGGGAGGAGGACAGTGAGGGGCCGGGGAGGAGGACAGTGAGGGAGGAGGAGGACAGTGAGGGGCCGGGGAGGAGGACAGTGAGGGAGGAGGAGGACAGTGAGGGGCCGGGGAGGAGGACAGTGAGGGAGGAGGAGGACAGTGAGGGGCCGGGGAGGAGGACAGTGAGGGAGGAGGACAGTGAGGGGCCGGGGAGGAGGACAGTGAGGGAGGAGGACAGTGAGGGGCCGGGGAGGAGGACAGTGAGGGGTCGGGGAGGAGGACAGTGAGGGGTCGGGGAGGAGGACAGTGAGGGGCCAGGAAGGAGGACAGTGAGGGGCCGGGGAGGAGGACAGTGAGGGGCCGGGGATGAGGACAGTGAGGGAGGAGGACAGTGAGGGGCCGGGGAGGAGGACAGTGAGGGGCCAGGAAGGAGGACAGTGAGGGGCCGGGGAGGAGGACAGTGAGGGGCCGGGGATGAGGACAGTGAGGGAGGAGGACAGTGAGGGGCCGGGGAGGAGGACAGTGAGGGGCCGGGGAGGAGGACAGTGAGGGGCCGGGGAGGAGGACAGTGAGGGGCCGGGGAGGAGGACAGTGAGGGGCCGGGGAGGAGGACAGTGAGGGGCCGGGGAGGAGGACAGTGAGGGGCCGGGGAGGAGGACAGTGAGGGAGGAGGAGGACAGTGAGGGGCCGGGGAGGAGGACAGTGAGGGAGGAGGAGGACAGTGAGGGGCCGGGGAGGAGGACAGTGGGGGAGGAGGACAGTGAGGGAGGAGGAGGACAGTGAGGGGCCGGGGAGGAGGACAGTGAGGGAGGAGGACAGTGAGGGGCCGGGGAGGAGGACAGTGAGGGGCCGGGGAGGAGGACAGTGAGGGGCCGGGGAGGAGGACAGTGAGGGGCCGGGGAGGAGGACAGTGAGGGGCCGGGGAGGAGGACAGTGAGGGAGGAGGAGGACAGTGAGGGGCCGGGGAGGAGGACAGTGAGGGAGGAGGAGGACAGTGAGGGGCCGGGGAGGAGGACAGTGAGGGAGGAGGACAGTGAGGGGCCGGGGAGGAGGACAGTGAGGGAGGAGGACAGTGAGGGGCCGGGGATGAGGACAGTGAGGGAGGAGGACAGTGAGGGGCCGGGGAGGAGGACAGTGAGGGGCCGGGGAGGAGGACAGTGAGGGGCCGGGGAGGAGGACAGTGAGGGGCCGGGGAGGAGGACAGTGAGGGGCCGGGGAGGAGGACAGTGAGGGGCCGGGGAGGAGGACAGTGAGGGAGGAGGAGGACAGTGAGGGGCCGGGGAGGAGGACAGTGAGGGAGGAGGAGGACAGTGAGGGGCCGGGGAGGAGGACAGTGAGGGAGGAGGAGGACAGTGAGGGAGGAGGACAGTGAGGGGCCGGGGAGGAGGACAGTGAGGGAGGAGGACAGTGAGGGGCCGGGGAGGAGGACAGTGAGGGGCCGGGGAGGACGACAGTGAGGGGCCGGGGAGGAGGACAGTGAGGGAGGAGGACAGTGAGGGGCCGGGGAGGAGGACAGTGAGGGGCCGGGGAGGACGACAGTGAGGGAGGAGGACAGTGAGGGGCCGGGGAGGAGGACAGTGAGGGAGGAGGACAGTGAGGGAGGAGGACAGTGAGGGAGGAGGACAGTGAGGGGCCGGGGAGGAGGACAGTGAGGGGCCGGGGAGGAGGACAGTGAGGGGCCGGGGAGGAGGACAGTGAGGGAGGAGGACAGTGAGGGGCCGGGGAGGAGGACAGTGAGGGGCCGGGGAGGACGACAGTGAGGGAGGAGGACAGTGAGGGGCCGGGGAGGAGGACAGTGAGGGAGGAGGACAGTGAGGGGCCGGGGAGGAGGACAGTGAGGGAGGAGGACAGTGAGGGGCCGGGGAGGAGGACAGTGAGGGAGGAGGACAGTGAGGGAGGAGGACAGTGAGGGGCCGGGGAGGAGGACAGTGAGGGAGGAGGACAGTGAGGGGCCGGGGAGGAGGACAGTGAGGGAGGAGGACAGTGAGGGGCCGGGGAGGAGGACAGTGAGGGAGGAGGACAGTGAGGGAGGAGGACAGTGAGGGGCCGGGGAGGAGGACAGTGAGGGAGGAGGACAGTGAGGGGCCGGGGAGGAGGACAGTGAGGGAGGAGGACAGTGAGGGGCCGGGGAGGAGGACAGTGAGGGAGGAGGACACTTACTGTTCAGGCCTCACTGTGGTGGAAACAAACGTGCATGACTCTATGGGGGGCTGTACACGGAGGGGGCTGTTCTATGTACACACATTAGATACACAGACGCATATTAGATTCACGTGGCTATATATAAGGCTATGTTCACACTTTGTGGATTTTGCTGCGGATTTTACCTCTGTGGATCCGCAGCAGTTTCCCCTGAGTTTACAGTACAATGTAAACCTATGGGAAACAAAAACCGCTGTGCACATGCTGCAGAAAAACTGCACGGAAACGCAGCAGATTACATTCCGCAGCATGTCACTTCTTTCTGCAGATTTTCACCTGCTACAATAGGAAAATGCAGATGAAAATCCACAGAAGAAACCGCAGTAAAAACCGCAATGGGTTTTCACTGCGGATTTTGGAATTCCGCTGCGGAAAATTCTACAGTGGAATCCGCAAAGTGCACATAGCCTTAGATGCACATGGATACATATTAGATGCACATGGATACATACTAGATGCACATGGATACATATTGGATGCACATGGATACATATTAGATGCACATGGATACATATTAGATGCACATGGATACATATTGGATGCACATGGATACATATTGGATGCACATGGATACATATTAGATGCACATGAATACATATTGGATGCACATGGATACATATTGGATGCACATGGATACATATTAGATGCACATGGATACATATTAGATGCACATGGATACATATTGGATGCACATGGATACATATTAGATGCACATGGATACATATTGGATGCACATGGATACATATTAGATGCACATGGATACATATTGGATGCACATGGATACATATTGGATGCACATGGATACATATTAGATGCACATGGATACATATTAGATGCACATGGATACATATTGGATGCACATGGATACATATTAGATGCACATGGATACATATTGGATGCACATGGATACATATTAGATGCACATGGATACATATTAGATGCACATGGATACATATTAGATGCACATGGATACATATTAGATGCACATGGATACATATTAGATGCACATGGATACATATTGGATGCACATGGATACATATTGGATGCACATGGATACATATTAGATGCACATGGATACATATTGGATGCACATGGATACATATTAGATGCACATGGATACATATTGGATGCACATGGATACATATTAGATGCACATGGATACATATTAGATGCACATGGATACATATTGGATGCACATGGATACATATTGGATGCACATGGATACATATTGGATGCACATGGATACATATCGGATGCACATGGATACATATTAGATGCACATGGATACATATTGGATACACATGGATACATATTAGATGCACATGGATACATATTAGATGCACATGGATACATATTGGATGCACATGGATACATACTAGATGCACATGGATACATATTGGATGCACATGGATACATATTAGATGCACATGGATACATATTAGATGCACATGGATACATATTGGATGCACATGGATACATATCGGATGCACATGGATACATATTAGATGCACATGGATACATATTGGATACACATGGATACATATTAGATGCACATGGATACATATTGGATGCACATGGATACATATTGGATGCACATGGATACATATTAGATGCACATGGATACATACTAGATGCACATGGATACATATTGGATGCACATGGATACATATTAGATGCACATGAATACATATTGGATGCACATGGATACATATTGGATGCACATGGATACATATTAGATGCACATGGATACATATTAGATGCACATGGATACATATTGGATGCACATGGATACATATTGGATGCACATGGATACATATTGGATGCACATGGATACATATCGGATGCACATGGATACATATTAGATGCACATGGATACATACTAGATGCACATGGATACATATTGGATGCACATGGATACATATTAGATGCACATGGATACATATTAGATGCACATGGATACATATTGGATGCACATGGATACATATTGGATGCACATGGATACATATTAGATGCACATGGATACATACTAGATGCACATGGATACATATTGGATGCACATGGATACATATTGGATGCACATGGATACATACTAGATGCACATGGATACATATTGGATGCACATGGATACATATTAGATGCACATGGATACATATTAGATGCACATGGATACATATTGGATGCACATGGATACATATTGGATGCACATGGATACATATTAGATGCACATGGATACATATTGGATGCACATGGATACATATTAGATGCACATGGATACATATTAGATGCACATGGATACATATTGGATGCACATGGATACATATTGGATGCACATGGATACATATCGGATGCACATGGATACATATCGGATGCACATGGATACATATTGGATGCACATGGATACATATTAGATGCACATGGATACATATTAGATGCACATGGATACATATTGGATGCACATGGATACATATTGGATGCACATGGATACATATCGGATGCACATGGATACATATTAGATGCACATGGATACATATTGGATACACATGGATACATATTAGATGCACATGGATACATATTGGATGCACATGGATACATATTGGATGCACATGGATACATATTAGATGCACATGGATACATATCGGATGCACATGGATACATATTAGATGCACATGGATACATATTGGATGCACATGGATACATATTGGATGCACATGGATACATACTAGATGCACATGGATACATATTGGATGCACATGGATACATATTAGATGCACATGGATACATATTAGATGCACATGGATACATATTGGATGCACATGGATACATATTAGATGCACATGGATACATATTAGATGCACATGGATACATATTAGATGCACATGGATACATATTAGATGCACATGGATACATATTGGATGCACATGGATACATATTAGATGCACATGGATACATATTGGATGCACGGATACATATTGGATGCACATGGATACATACTAGATGCACATGGATACATATTGGATGCACATGGATACATATTAGATGCACATGGATACATATTGGATGCACATGGATACATATTGGATGCACATGGATACATACTAGATGCACATGGATACATATTAGATGCACATGGATACATATTGGATGCACATGGATACATATTGGATGCACATGGATACATATTGGATGCACATGGATACATATTGGATGCACATGGATACATATTAGATGCACATGGATACATATTGGATGCACATGGATACATATTGGATGCACATGGATACATACTAGATGCACATGGATACATATTGGATGCACATGGATACATATTAGATGCACATGGATACATATTGGATGCACGGATACATATTGGATGCACATGGATACATACTAGATGCACATGGATACATATTGGATGCACATGGATACATATTAGATGCACATGGATACATATTGGATGCACATGGATACATATTGGATGCACATGGATACATATTAGATGCACATGGATACATATCGGATGCACATGGATACATATTAGATGCACATGGATACATATTGGATGCACATGGATACATATTGGATGCACATGGATACATACTAGATGCACATGGATACATATTGGATGCACATGGATACATATTGGATGCACATGGATACATATCGGATGCACATGGATACATATCGGATGCACATGGATACATATCGGATGCACATGGATACATACTAGATGCACATGGATACATATTAGATGCACATGGATACATATTGGATGCACATGGATACATATCGGATGCACATGGATACATATCGGATGCACATGGATACATATCGGATGCACATGGATACATACTAGATGCACATGGATACATATTAGATGCACATGGATACATATTGGATGCACATGGATACATATTGGATGCACATGGATACATATTAGATGCACATGGATACATATTGGATGCACATGGATACATATCGGATGCACATGGATACATATCGGATGCACATGGATACATATCGGATGCACATGGATACATATTAGATGCACATGGATACATATTAGATGCACATGGATACATATTAGATGCACATGGATACATATTAGATGCACATGGATACATATTGGATGCACATGGATACATATTGGATGCACATGGATACATATTAGATGCACATGGATACATATCGGATGCACATGGATACATATCGGATGCACATGGATACATATCGGATGCACATGGATACATATTAGATGCACATGGATACATATTAGATGCACATGGATACATATTGGATGCACATGGATACATATTAGATGCACATGGATACATATTGGATGCACATGGATACATATTGGATGCACATGGATACATATTGGATGCACATGGATACATATTGGATGCACATGGATACATATTGGATGCACATGGATACATATTGGATGCACATGGATACATATTGGATGCACATGGATACATATTGGATGCACATGGATACATATTGGATGCACATGGATACATATTGGATGCACATGGATACATATTAGATGCACATGGATACATATTGGATGCACATGGATACATATTGGATGCACATGGATACATATTGGATGCACATGGATACATATTAGATGCACATGGATACATATTAGATGCACATGGATACATATTAGATGCACATGGATACATATTAGATGCACATGGATACATATTAGATGCACATGGATACATATTGGATGCACATGGATACATATTAGATGCACATGGATACATATTGGCTACACAGGGTTGGATACATAATAGATGCACATAGACGCACATTAGATACACAGGGTTGGATACATATTAGATACAGCAGCACACACATTAGATGCACAGGGTGCGTCCAGCTGTCAGGTGACTGCTCTGCTCCTGTCCCTTTCTGTGGGTGTTGTTGGTGTCCTCGCTGCTCCCCGTGTCCTTCCTCCAGTCATGGCTGCGCTGCTGTCAGGGAGGCTGCGGACGGCCGGTCTGTGTCGGTTCTACGGAGTGACGACGCAGGTACGATAACGTCACTAATGCCGGGGGCCACATTATTTATGGCAGTGAGGGCTGGTGCCTCTTCATTCTGCAGCGATACATGGTATCGAATTCGCTGCACTACACCTGCGCTGGCACTGACATAGAGCTGCAGAGTTTGGGGGTCTATCTCCTCCAAAGACCCTGTAAGGAGGATTAGAATTGGCCCAGTCACCCTGTATGGAGGAGGTGGTGGGGCGCAGGAGGTCTGTGTGGTGCTATGGACCCGGTCACCCTGTATGGAGGAGATGGAAGAGCACAGGAGGTCTGTGTGGTGCTATGGACCCGGTCACCCTGTATGGAGGAGATGGAAGAGCGCAGGAGGTCTGTGTGGTGCTATGGACCCGGTCACCCTGTATGGAGGAGATGGAAGAGCGCAGGAGGTCTGTGGGGTGCTATGGACCCGGTCACCCTGTATGGAGGAGGCGGTGGGGCGCAGGAGGTCTGTGGGGTGCTATGGACCCGGTCACCCTGTATGGAGGAGATGGAAGAGCACAGGAGGTCTGTGTGGTGCTATGGACCCGGTCACCCTGTATGGAGGAGATGGAAGAGCGCAGGAGGTCTGTGTGGTGCTATGGACCCAGTCACCCTGTATGGAGGAGATGGAAGAGCGCAGGAGGTCTGTGTGGTGCTATGGACCCGGTCACCCTGTATGGAGGAGATGGAAGAGCGCAGGAGGTCTGTGTGGTGCTATGGACCCAGTCACCCTGTATGGAGGAGATGGAAGAGCGCAGGAGGTCTGTGTGGTGCTATGGACCCGGTCACCCTGTATGGAGGAGATGGAAGAGCGCAGGAGGTCTGTGGGGTGCTATGGACCCGGTCACCCTGTATGGAGGAGGCGGTGGGGCGCAGGAGGTCTGTGGGGTGCTATGGACCCGGTCACCCTGTATGGAGGAGATGGAAGAGCACAGGAGGTCTGTGGGGTGCTATGGACCCGGTCACCCTGTATGGAGGAGGTGGAAGAGCGCAGGAGGTCTGTGGGGTGCTATGGACCCGGTCACCCTGTATGGAGGAGATGGAAGAGCGCAGGAGGTCTCTGTGGTGCTATGGACTCGGTCACCCTGTATGGAGGAGGTGGAAGAGCACAGGAGGTCTGTGTGGTGCTATGGACCCGGTCACCCTGTATGGAGGAGATGGAAGAGCACAGGAGGTCTGTGTGGTGCTATGGACCCGGTCACCCTGTATGGAGGAGGTGGAAGAGCGCAGGAGGTCTGTGGGGTGCTATGGACCCAGTCACCCTGTATGGAGGAGGTGGAAGAGCGCAGGAGGTCTGTGTGGTGCTATGGACCCAGTCACCCTGTATGGAGGAGGTGGAAGAGCGCAGGAGGTCTGTGTGGTGCTATGGACCCAGTCACCCTGTATGGAGGAGGTGGAAGAGCGCAGGAGGTCTGTGGGGTGCTATGGGCCCGGTCACCCTGTATGGAGGAGGTGGGGCGCAGGAGGTCTGTGTGGTGCTATGGACCCAGTCACCCTGTATGGAGGAGGTGGTGGGACGCAGGAGGTCTGTGTGGTGCTATGGGCACGGTCACCCTGTATGGAGGAGGTGGAAGAGCGCAGGAGGTCTGTGGGGTGCTATGGGCCCGGTCACCCTGTATGGAGGAGATGGAAGAGCGCAGGAGGTCTGTGTGGTGCTATGGACCCGGTCACCCTGTATGGAGGAGATGGAAGAGCGCAGGAGGTCTGTGGGGTGCTATGGACCCGGTCACCCTGTATGGAGGAGGTGGAAGAGCGCAGGAGGTCTGTGGGGTGCTATGGACCCGGTCACCCTGTATGGAGGAGATGGAAGAGCGCAGGAGGTCTGTGTGGTGCTATGGGCCCGGTCACCCTGTATGGAGGAGATGGAAGAGCGCAGGAGGTCTGTGGGGTGCTATGGACCCGGTCACCCTGTATGGAGGAGGTGGAAGAGCGCAGGAGGTCTGTGGGGTGCTATGGACCCGGTCACCCTGTATGGAGGAGGTGGAAGAGCGCAGGAGGTCTGTGGGGTGCTATGGACCCGGTCACCCTGTATGGAGGAGATGGAAGAGCGCAGGAGGTCTGTGTGGTGCTATGGACCCGGTCACCCTGTATGGAGGAGATGGAAGAGCGCAGGAGGTCTGTGGGGTGCTATGGACCCGGTCACCCTGTATGGAGGAGGTGGAAGAGCGCAGGAGGTCTGTGGGGTGCTATGGACCCGGTCACCCTGTATGGAGGAGATGGAAGAGCGCAGGAGGTCTGTGTGGTGCTATGGGCCCGGTCACCCTGTATGGAGGAGGTGGAAGAGCGCAGGAGGTCTGTGGGGTGCTATGGGCCCAGTCACCCTGTATGGAGGAGGTGGTGGGGCGCAGGAGGTCTGTGGGGTGCTATGGGTCCGGTCACCCTGTATGGAGGAGGTGGAAGAGCGCAGGAGGTCTGTGGGGTGCTATGGGCCCAGTCACCCTGTATGGAGGAGATGGAAGAGCGCAGGAGGTCTGTGGGGTGCTATGGGCCCAGTCACCCTGTATGGAGGAGGTGGTGGGGCGCAGGAGGTCTGTGTGGTGCTATGGACCCGGTCACCCTGTATGGAGGAGGTGGAAGAGCGCAGGAGGTCTGTGGGGTGCTATGGACCCGGTCACCCTGTATGGAGGAGATGGAAGAGCGCAGGAGGTCTGTGTGGTGCTATGGACCCAGTCACCCTGTATGGAGGAGGTGGTGGGACGCAGGAGGTCTGTGTGGTGCTATGGGCACGGTCACCCTGTATGGAGGAGGTGGAAGAGCGCAGGAGGTCTGTGGGGTGCTATGGACCCGGTCACCCTGTATGGAGGAGATGGAAGAGCGCAGGAGGTCTGTGGGGTGCTATGGACCCGGTCACCCTGTATGGAGGAGGTGGAAGAGCGCAGGAGGTCTGTGGGGTGCTATGGACCCGGTCACCCTGTATGGAGGAGGTGGAAGAGCGCAGGAGGTCTGTGGGGTGCTATGGACCCGGTCACCCTGTATGGAGGAGATGGAAGAGCGCAGGAGGTCTGTGTGGTGCTATGGACCCGGTCACCCTGTATGGAGGAGATGGAAGAGCGCAGGAGGTCTGTGGGGTGCTATGGACCCGGTCACCCTGTATGGAGGAGGTGGAAGAGCGCAGGAGGTCTGTGGGGTGCTATGGACCCGGTCACCCTGTATGGAGGAGATGGAAGAGCGCAGGAGGTCTGTGTGGTGCTATGGGCCCGGTCACCCTGTATGGAGGAGGTGGAAGAGCGCAGGAGGTCTGTGGGGTGCTATGGGCCCAGTCACCCTGTATGGAGGAGGTGGTGGGGCGCAGGAGGTCTGTGGGGTGCTATGGGCCCGGTCACCCTGTATGGAGGAGGTGGAAGAGCGCAGGAGGTCTGTGGGGTGCTATGGGCCCAGTCACCCTGTATGGAGGAGATGGAAGAGCGCAGGAGGTCTGTGGGGTGCTATGGGCCCAGTCACCCTGTATGGAGGAGGTGGTGGGGCGCAGGAGGTCTGTGTGGTGCTATGGACCCGGTCACCCTGTATGGAGGAGGTGGAAGAGCGCAGGAGGTCTGTGGGGTGCTATGGACCCGGTCACCCTGTATGGAGGAGATGGAAGAGCGCAGGAGGTCTGTGTGGTGCTATGGGCCCGGTCACCCTGGATGGAGGAGATGGAAGAGCGCAGGAGGTCTGTGGGGTGCTATGGACCCAGTCACCCTGTATGGAGGAGGTGGAAGAGTGCAGGAGGTCTGTGTGGTGCTATGGGCCCAGTCACCCTGTATGGAGGAGGTGGAAGAGCACAGGAGGTCTGTGTGGTGCTATGGGCCCGGTCACCCTGTATGGAGGAGATGGAAGAGCGCAGGAGGTCTGTGTGGTGCTATGGGCCCGGTCACCCTGTATGGAGGAGATGGAAGAGCGCAGGAGGTCTGTGTGGTGCTATGGGCACGGTCACCCTGTATGGAGGAGGTGGAAGAGCGCAGGAGGTCTGTGTGGTGCTATGGGCATGGTCACCCTGTATGGAGGAGGTGGAAGAGCGCAGGAGGTCTGTGGGGTGCTATGGGCCCAGTCACCCTGGATGGAGGAGGTGGAAGAGCGCAGGAGGTCTGTGTGGTGCTATGGGCCCGGTCACCCTGTATGGAGGAGATGGAAGAGCGCAGGAGGTCTGTGTGGTGCTATGGGCCCGGTCACCCTGGATGGAGGAGATGGAAGAGCGCAGGAGGTCTGTGGGGTGCTATGGGCCCAGTCACCCTGGATGGAGGAGGTGGAAGAGCGCAGGAGGAGGTCTGTGTGGTGCTATGGACCCGGTCACCCTGGATGGAGGAGGTGGAAGGGCGCAGGAGGTCTGTGGGGTGCTATGGGCCCGGTCACCCTGTATGGAGGAGGTGGAGGAGCGCAGGAGGTCTGTGTGGTGCTATGGACCCGGTCACCCTGTATGGAGGAGATGGAAGAGCACAGGAGGTCTGTGTGGTGCTATGGACCCGGTCACCCTGGATGGAGGAGGTGGTGGGACGCAGGAGGTCTGTGGGGTGCTATGGACCCGGTCACCCTGCATGGAGGAGGTGGAAGAGCGCAGTAGGTCTGTGGGGTGCTATGGGCCCGGTCACCCTGTATGGAGGAGGTGGAAGAGCGCAGGAGGTCTGTGTGGTGCTATGGGCCAAGTCACCCTGTATGGAGGAAGTGGTGGGGCGCAGGAGGTCTGTGGGGTGCTATGGGCCCTGTCACCCTGGATGGAGGAGGTGGAAGAGCGCAGGAGGTCTGTGGGGTGCTATGGACCCGGTCACCCTGTATGGAGGAGATGGAAGAGCGCAGGAGGTCTCTGTGGTGCTATGGACCCGGTCACCCTGTATGGAGGAGGTGGAAGAGCGCAGGAGGTCTGTGTGGTGCTATGGGCCCAGTCACCCTGTATGGAGGAGGTGGAAGAGCGCAGGAGGTCTGTGTGGTGCTATGGGCCCAGTCACCCTGTATGGAGGAGGTGGAAGAGCGCAGGAGGTCTGTGTGGTGCTATGGACCCGGTCACCCTGTATGGAGGAGATGGAAGAGCACAGGAGGTCTGTGTGGTGCTATGGACCCGGTCACCCTGGATGGAGGAGGTGGAAGAGCGCAGGAGGTCTGTGGGGTGCTATGGACCCGGTCACCCTGTATGGAGGAGGTGGAAGAGCGCAGGAGGTCTGTGTGGTGCTATGGACCCGGTCACCCTGTATGGAGGAGGTGGAAGAGCGCAGGAGGTCTGTGGGGTGCTATGGACCCGGTCACCCTGTATGGAGGAGGTGGAAGAGCGCAGGAGGTCTGTGGGGTGCTATGGACCCGGTCACCCTGTATGGAGGAGATGGAAGAGCGCAGGAGGTCTGTGGGGTGCTATGGACCCGTTCACCCTGTATGGAGGAGGTTGAAGAGCGCAGGAGGAGGTCTGTGGGGTGCTATGGACCCGGTCACCCTGGATGGAGGAGATGGAAGAGCGCAGGAGGTCTGTGGGGTGCTATGGACCCGGTCACCCTGTATGGAGGAGGTGGAAGAGCGCAGGAGGTCTGTGTGGTGCTATGGACCCGGTCACCCTGTATGGAGGAGGTGGTGGGGCGCAGGAGGTCTGTGTGGTGCTATGGACCCAGTCACCCTGTATGGAGGAGGTGGTGGGGCGCAGGAGGTCTGTGTGGTGCTATGGACCCGGTCACCCTGTATGGAGGAGGTGGAAGAGCGCAGGAGGTCTGTGTGGTGCTATGGACCCGGTCACCCTGGATGGAGGAGATGGAAGAGCGCAGGAGGTCTGTGGGGTGCTATGGGCCCGGTCACCCTGTATGGAGGAGGTGGTGGGGCGCAGGAGGTCTGTGGGGTGCTATGGACCCGGTCACCCTGGATGGAGGAGATGGAAGAGTGCAGGAGGTCTGTGGGGTGCTATGGACCCGGTCACCCTGTATGGAGGAGGTGGAAGAGCACAGGAGGTCTGTGTGGTGCTATGGACCCGGTCACCCTGGATGGAGGAGATGGAAGAGCGCAGGAGGTCTGTGGGGTGCTATGGGCCCGGTCACCCTGTATGGAGGAGGTGGTGGGGCGCAGGAGGTCTGTGGGGTGCTATGGACCCGGTCACCCTGGATGGAGGAGATGGAAGAGTGCAGGAGGTCTGTGGGGTGCTATGGACCCGGTCACCCTGGATGGAGGAGATGGAAGAGCGCAGGAGGTCTGTGGGGTGCTATGGGCCCGGTCACCCTGTATGGAGGAGGTGGTGGGGCGCAGGAGGTCTGTGGGGTGCTATGGACCCGGTCACCCTGGATGGAGGAGATGGAAGAGTGCAGGAGGTCTGTGTGGTGCTATGGACCCGGTCACCCTGGATGGAGGAGATGGAAGAGCACAGGAGGTCTCTGTGGTGCTATGGGCCCAGTCACCCTGTATGGAGGAGGTGGTGGGGCGCAGGAGGTCTGTGGGGTGCTATGGACCCGGTCACCCTGGATGGAGGAGATGGAAGAGTGCAGGAGGTCTGTGGGGTGCTATGGACCCGGTCACCCTGTATGGAGGAGGTGGAAGAGCGCAGGAGGTCTGTGGGGTGCTATGGACCCGGTCACCCTGTATGGAGGAGGTGGAAGAGCACAGGAGGTCTGTGTGGTGCTATGGACCCGGTCACCCTGTATGGAGGAGATGGAAGAGCGCAGGAGGTCTGTGGGGTGCTATGGACTCGGTCACCCTGTATGGAGGAGATGGAAGAGCGCAGGAGGTCTGTATGGTGCTATGGACCCGGTCACCCTGGATGGAGGAGATGGAAGAGCGCAGGAGGTCTGTGGGGTGCTATGGACCCGTTCACCCTGTATGGAGGAGATGGTGGGGCGCAGGAGGTCTGTGTGGTGCTATGGACCCGGTCACCCTGTATGGAGGAGATGGAAGAGCACAGGAGGTCTGTGGGGTGCTATGGACTCGGTCACCCTGTATGGAGGAGATGGAAGAGCGCAGGAGGTCTGTGTGGTGCTATGGACCCGGTCACCCTGGATGGAGGAGATGGAAGAGCGCAGGAGGTCTGTGGGGTGCTATGGACCCGTTCACCCTGTATGGAGGAGATGGAAGAGCGCAGGAGGTCTGTGTGGTGCTATGGGCCCAGTCACCCTGGATGGAGGAGGTGGAAGAGCGCAGGAGGTCTGTGTGGTGCTATGGGCACGGTCACCCTGTATGGAGGAGGTGGAAGAGCGCAGGAGGTCTGTGGGGTGCTATGGGCCCAGTCACCCTGGATGGAGGAGGTGGAAGAGCGCAGGAGGTCTGTGTGGTGCTATGGGCCCAGTCACCCTGGATGGAGGAGGTGGAAGAGCGCAGGAGGTCTGTGTGGTGCTATGGGCCCAGTCACCCTGGATGGAGGAGGTGGAAGAGCGCAGGAGGTCTGTGTGGTGCTATGGGCCCAGTCACCCTGGATGGAGGAGGTGGAAGAGCGCAGGAGGTCTGTGTGGTGCTATGGGCCCGGTCACCCTGTATGGAGGAGATGGAAGAGCGCAGGAGGTCTGTGTGGTGCTATGGGCCCGGTCACCCTGTATGGAGGAGGCGGTGGGGCGCAGGAGGTCTGTGGGGTGCTATGGACCCGGTCACCCTTTATGGAGGAGGTGGAAGAGCGCAGGAGGTCTGTGTGGTGCTATGGACCCGGTCACCCTGTATGGAGGAGATGGAAGAGCGCAGGAGGTCTGTGGGGTGCTATGGACTCGGTCACCCTGTATGGAGGAGATGGAAGAGCGCAGGAGGTCTGTGTGGTGCTATGGACCCGGTCACCCTGGATGGAGGAGATGGAAGAGCGCAGGAGGTCTGTGGGGTGCTATGGACCCGTTCACCCTGTATGGAGGAGATGGAAGAGCGCAGGAGGTCTGTGTGGTGCTATGGGCCCAGTCACCCTGGATGGAGGAGGTGGAAGAGCGCAGGAGGTCTGTGTGGTGCTATGGGCACGGTCACCCTGTATGGAGGAGGTGGAAGAGCGCAGGAGGTCTGTGGGGTGCTATGGGCCCGGTCACCCTGTATGGAGGAGGTGGAAGAGCACAGGAGGTCTGTGTGGTGCTATGGGCCCGGTCACCCTGTATGGAGGAGGTGGAAGAGCACAGGAGGTCTGTGTGGTGCTATGGGCCCGGTCACCCTGTATGGAGGAGGTGGAAGAGCGCAGGAGGTCTGTGGGGTGCTATGGACCCGGTCACCCTGTATGGAGGAGGTGGAAGAGCGCATGAGGTCTGTGGGGTGCTATGGACCCGGTCACCCTGTATGGAGGAGGTGGAAGAGCGCAGGAGGTCTGTGTGGTGCTATGGACCCGGTCACCCTGTATGGAGGAGGTGGAAGAGAGCAGGAGGTCTGTGTGGTGCTATGGGCCCGGTCACCCTGTATGGAGGAGGTGGAAGAGCGCAGGAGGTCTGTGTGGTGCTATGGGCCCGGTCACCCTGTATGGAGGAGGTGGAAGAGCGCAGGAGGAGGTCTGTGTGGTGCTATGGGCCCGGTCACCCTGTATGGAGGAGGTGGAAGAGCGCAGGAGGTCTGTGTGGTGCTATGGGCCCGGTCACCCTGTATGGAGGAGGTGGTGGGGCGCAGGAAGTCTGTGTGGTGCTATGGGCCCGGTCACCCTGTATGGAGGAGATGGAAGAGCGCAGGAGGTCTGTGTGGTGCTATGGACCCGGTCACCCTGTATGGAGGAGGTGGAAGAGCGCAGGAGGTCTGTGGGGTGCTATGGGCCCGGTCACCCTGTATGGAGGAGATGGAAGAGCGCAGGAGGTCTGTGGGGTGCTATGGGCCCGGTCACCCTGTATGGAGTAGGTGGAAGAGCGCAGGAGGAGGTCTGTGTGGTGCTATGGGCCCGGTCACCCTGTATGGAGGAGGCGGTGGGGCGCAGGAGGTCTGTGGGGTGCTATGGACTCGGTCACCCTTTATGGAGGAGGTGGAAGAGCGCAGGAGGTCTGTGTGGTGCTATGGACCCGGTCACCCTGTATGGAGGAGGTGGAAGAGCGCAGGAGGTCTGTGTGGTGCTATGGACCCAGTCACCCTGTATGGAGGAGATGGAAGAGCGCAGTAGGTCTGTTTGGTGCTATGGACCCGGTCACCCTGTATGGAGGAGATGGAAGAGCGCAGGAGGTCTGTGGGGTGCTATGGACCCAGTCACCCTGTATGGAGGAGGTTGAAGAGCGCAGGAGGTCTGTGTGGTGCTATGGACCCGGTCACCCTGTATGGAGGAGGTGGAAGAGCGCAGGAGGTCTGTGTGATGCTATGGGCCCGGTCACCCTGTATGGAGGAGGTTGAAGAGCGCAGGAGGTCTGTGGGGTGCTATGGGCCCTGTCACCCTGTATGGAGGAGGTTGAAGAGCGCAGGAGGTCTGTGTGGTGCTATGGACCCCGTCACCCTGGATGGAGGAGGTGGTGGGACGCAGGAGGTCTGTGGGGTGCTATGGGCCCTGTCACCCTGTATGGAGGAGGTTGAAGAGCGCAGGAGGTCTGTGTGGTGCTATGGGCCCGGTCACCCTGTATGGAGGAGGTGGAAGAGCGCAGGAGGTCTGTGGGGTGCTATTTGCCCGGTTTCCCTGTATGGAGGAGGTGGAAGGGCACAGGAGGTCTGTGGGGTGCTATAGACCCGGTCACCCTGTATGGAGGAGGTGGAAGAGCGCAGGAGGTCTGTGTGGTGCTATTGGCCCGGTCACCCTGTATGGAGGAGGTGGAAGGGCACAGGAGGTCTGTGTGGTGCTATTGGCCCGGTCTCCCTGTATGGAGGAGATGGAAGAGCGCAGGAGGTCAGTGTGGTGCTATTGGCCCGGTCACCCTGTATGGAGGAGATGGAAGGGCACAGGAGGTCTGTGGGGTGCTATGGACCCGGTCACCCTGTATGGAGGAGGTGGAAGGGCACAGGAGGTCTGTGTGGTGCTATGGGCCCGGTCACCCTGTATGGAGGAGGTGGAAGAGCGCAGGAGGTCTGTGTGGTGCTATTGGCCCAGTCACCCTGTATGGAGGAGGTGGAAGGGCACAGGATGTCTGTGGGGTGCTATGGGCCCGGTCACCCTGTATGGAGGAGGTGGAAGAGCACAGGAGGTCTGTGTGGTGCTATTGGCCCGGTCACCCTGTATGGAGGAGGTGGAAGGGCACAGGAGGTCTGTGTGGTGCTATGGGCCCGGTCACCCTGTATGGAGGAGGTGGAAGGGCACAGGAGGTCTGTGTGGTGCTATGGGCCCGGTCACCCTGTATGGAGGAGGTGGAAGGGCACAGGAGGTCTGTGGGGTGCTATGGACCCGGTCACCCTGTATGGAGGAGATGGAAGAGCACAGGAGGTCTGTGTGGTGCTATTGGCCCAGTCACCCTGTATGGAGGAGGTGGAAGGGCACAGGATGTCTGTGGGGTGCTATGGGCCCGGTCACCCTGTATGGAGGAGGTGGAAGAGCGCAGGAGGTCTGTGTGGTGCTATTGGCCCGGTCACCCTGTATGGAGGAGGTGGAAGAGCACAGGAGGTCTGTGTGGTGCTATTGGCCCGGTCACCCTGTATGGAGGAGGTGGAAGAGCACAGGAGGTCTGTGTGGTGCTATTGGCCCGGTCACCCTGTATGGAGGAGATGGAAGGGCACAGGAGGTCTGTGTGGTGCTATGGGCCCAGTCACCCTGGATGGAGGAGGTGGAAGAGCGCAGGAGGTCTGTGTGGTGCTATTGGCCCGGTCACCCTGTATGGAGGAGGTGGAAGAGCGCAGGAGGTCTGTGTGGTGCTATTGGCCCGGTCACCCTGTATGGAGGAGATGGAAGGGCACAGGAGGTCTGTGTGGTGCTATGGGCCCAGTCACCCTGGATGGAGGAGGTGGAAGAGCGCAGGAGGTCTGTGTGGTGCTATGGGCCCAGTCACCCTGGACAGAGGAGTCTGGAGGAGATGGTGGGGTGCTTTGGGTCCAGTTACCTTGGACGGAGGAGATGGTAGGGCACAGGAAGTCGGTGGGTGCTGTGGGCCCAGTACTTCAGACATGTATTGGGAACTCTTTGCTGGTAAAGGTGGTCTGCGAGTTCATTGATTACGTTACGTGTATTTTTGGGGGCTCTCGGTACACACTGGCACTGTCCTCTGTCTTCTCATCCCTGTACCCTTCTCTTGGCAGCTGGTGGGCGATCTCAGGGCAGTGGTCGGAGACAGCAATGTGTCCACAGCAATGGCTGTTCGTGAGCAGCATGGCAGGGATGAATCGATGCACAGGTAAGACTGGTATCATCTGCATGATCAGTCCACATGGACCTGGTACAGAACCACGGACACATGGACTAAGGTCTGGAGCAGAATCCACCCCATGGACCATGTCTCAGGGTTCTTCAGGCACGTTCTGTGCTGCTTACGTGGTGTGTTTTGTGAGTCCATTAATCACAAAAATCACATAGTTGCGATGTCGTGAAGAAAAGATGCTGATGGTGGCTTTTTCTTTATTTTGGAAAGTTGTAGATGGACAAACATCCCCCCAGGTGGCTCAGCTGCTCTTCTGACAGGTCTTACTGAGGTTGGGGTGCCACCATCCCCACCAGGCTGAGCACTAATTTGTGAGCTGGTGTTACATGGACATACGGCGGCCATTTCTGAGACCTCAATCTATGTGAATAGGGTTTATAGGAATCCCAGGACCTTCAAAGAAAGTGCCACTTTTGCATTTGAACAAGTCTTCACACCCTGTTTCCACATTTTTTCCCTTCACACCCATAAACTTAAATATATTTATTTAATTGTGATTTTCTGTAAGCCCAACACTAAGTAGAAGAGTTTGTGACGTGTAAAGAAAATGATACGAGGAGAACTAGTAATTGTAAGAGTATAACTCTGAATATCAATATAAGTAATTTGGACGTGTCCATGTGTCTGTGCACAATGAGTCATCCACAGTTGGGCGTAACCATGGATACCTAAGGAGAGGAGCTCCCCCTGGTGGCGAGCTAAGGCATAAGCCTTTTTTGAATATTAGCCTGTGAGGCAACATTGTGAGGCAACATTGCAAAGATGGATCAACTTGAGCGCGCTGCTGCATGTAGAGAAGTTAATGGTATACGGATGTGTAACATCCGTCTTAATGAAACAGAAGATGAACAAAATTGTTGAAGAACTGCTGATGCAGCCCGACAGAGGGCGGCCAGAGCAAGAGAAACGAATGAAGTAACTGAATCACGTAGAGCATCTAATGCTGCACGACAACGAGCAACACGCAATGCACAAAGTGATACACGTATTTCACAGAAAAGAGAACAAGATGGAATACGTGTCCAAAATGCAAGAGCCACTCAATGACGGAAAGTTACATTTGCCGCTAGAGGACTTCTCAATGAAATTGATGAGACATGTATTGAAGAGCGCTATGCTGGCGAGCTGACATTTCAATGTCCGCTCTGCCAATGTAAAAATTTCAAAGACGAAATGGCGCAGGACAAAACATTCCCTTCCTGCTGCAAGGGAGGGCGCATCCAATTATGTCCCATTCGTATGGATGATCAATTAGTCAAGATGATGAAAGGAGAGCGTCAGCACTCCAATAACGTTATGGCTAATATAAGGCAATACAATAGTTCGCCAGCTCTGGCATCAATGGGAGCACAAGTAGCGCCATCTCCTGGGCATGGTCCATACTGTCTTCGAATTCATGGACTAATTTGCCACAGTACTGCCCCATTGCATCCCGCTGGGGGTAGTACTCCCAAGTTTGCCAAGATTTATATCTTGGACAGTGAAGAAGCATTAAGTACGAGAAGTCAAGCAAATAAAAAGAGCCCCCAGCACGGCTATCATCACCAGGAGAGAAAATGAAAGCAATTCACCCACCGGCAGGAGCCTTCACAATGATGAGGGAATGTGACAGAGGAAGAGAGGATTGCTGAATTAGAAAATGGAGATCCACTCCAAATAACAATGTCAATTACAAATGACTACGACGATGACCAGAGGCTACAATGCACCAAGGAGCAATGAAGGAGCTATAATTTATCCAAATGCAATGGGTGAACCCCCATATAATAGGGGCATCAGAGGTCACCTCAAAAGTGAAAACCAAACTGTTCAAATCGGCTTTCTTCACAGAACGTGTGATGCAATGACAGATCCACTGCTATTCCCATATGGGGACAGTGGATGGACAATACATTTCACAACTCCAATTGCCCTAAGTGTGAAACATCAAGGAATTGGTGACGTTCATCTACCATCCATACCAGTGGATAAAGATCGACAAGAGAAAATCGCCCTGTTGCAGCACTATGCATACAGGCTCGCCATTCGTCACCAGTTCAATCCCCGTTTAAATGCTGGGAAGTTGACGCAACAATTTATCATTGACAGTTACGTCAAAATTGAATCCGACAGGATCAAATATAGAAAACAAAATCAAAAGGCATTATGCGTCAAGTCATGCCGGCGTTATGGATCACATCCATAATGCTGCGATACACCAAGGGCTAACAGCTGGGACACCAGTAATTGTACCGTCCACTTTCACTGGAAGCCAGTCAATATTGAGATATGTGCTTCAATAAAAAGTGTTAAATATCTTTTCAAATATGTATACAAAGGACATGACTGTGCCAATATCAAGTTTCATACATTAAACTGGAATGAACCAGCCATGTATCTAGATTCTCGGTATATAAGCGCCCCTGAGGGCATGTGGAGAATCAGAAAAAATATAATGCATGATGCTTCACATACCATGAAAAGGCTCGCTGTTCACCTTGAGAACATGCAGCAAGTGTTTTTCGAAGATGGTAATGTGGATATGGTTATTTCGGACTCAAAAGCCTCTACTCTGCAGGCTTATTTTGAGCTAAACAGAGTTGACGCTTTCGCCCATCAGTATTTGTACACTGAAATCTCTGAGCACTCTGTCTGGGATAGAAAAGCTGTAGCAGAAGGATGGAAAAAACAACAGGCTCAATTTGGGAAATCAAGTGCCCGAATGTATACAGTCTCTATAACAGATGGTGAGCTGTATTACCGAAGACTCCATTTACTTCACGTAAGAGGAGCAAAGTCTTATGCTGACTTAAAGACTGTCAATGGAGTCGTACATGACTCGTATAAAAATGCGTGCATTGATCTTCATCTTTTGGAAGACGATTCCCAATGGGAAGACAGTATAACGGATGCAATCGCTTTCCAAATGTCCTACCAACTTCGCAAATCATTTGCTATAATTTTTGTATATGGGGAACCAGCTAAACCATTGGCATTATGGCTAAAATATAAAACCGAATTTATGGAGGATTACACCAGGCGGTATACTCCAGAAATTGCTGAGCAACTGGCTCTTTGTGATATTAATGAAGTGCTCTTAAGCAGTAAAAAGTCCTGTGCTGACTACGGATTGCCAACTCCAGTACATGTTCCAGATGAAATACTGGACCAACTGAATTATGCTGTAATAAAGCAGGAGGCTGAGCAATTGAGAGCTATGCTTAATGAAGCTCGGAAATGAGCTGTGGATGCAATTATGCAAGCAGTCAATGCTGCATCACAGCCAGACAACACTAGCTCATACTGTTTATTTCTGGACGGCCCAGGAGGCAGTGAGAAGACATTTTTCTACAACTGCTTGCACAAGACACTACAAGCAGAAAAGTACTACAAAAAGGTAGCACCTACCATTCCAAGTTTGGCCTTGGAATTACAACAAATGAGACCACAGTGTCAGAAATTAAGCCAACCTAACTTCAAGCAAAGGAGCTTAGGGAGTCATCTGTCGTCATTTGGGATGAAGTAACAATGACTCCCTGTGTTAATATGAAGGCTGTGGATAATTTGTTCCAAGACATATGTGGAAAACAAAAGACCATTTGGTGGAAAAGTTTTCATAAACGGTGGTGACTTTCGTCAAACCCTACCAATAGTGGAAGGTGGAAAAAGAGCCCAAATTGTACAGTCCACCAATAAATAGTCAAAATCCTGGAATCCGTTTTCATGGTTCCAGTTACAACAGAATATGAGAACGTCTCAGGACGAAGTTGAGTACAACTCATGGTTACTGAAACTTGGCAATGGAGAGTTGTCAAATGTGTCTGGTCTACCAGAAGACACAACTGAAATCCCGAATTCTTTTATTGAAGACGGTGATTTAATTACAGCTATTTTCGGTGACTGAATTGAGATTACCGACAATACGGTAGAAGCAATTGCCAATAAAGCAATTTTAAAGCCATTGAATGATGTTCACGCCTTGAATGACAAAATTTTTAGTCAAGTTCAAGGTGAACACTCAACATATCGCTCCGTAGACACAATTGCTGAAGAGGAGGGTGTGATTCTCACAGATTACCCTGGAGAGTTTCTTAACTCTTTGAATCCCACTGGGATGCTTTCTCATGAACTAAAGCTGAAACCGGAAGCTGTAATTATGCTCCTGCGTAATGGCACAAGGACTTTATTTGGCTCTCCCAGTGTTGTCACACGGGCAGTTATATGTGGCTTTCTCCAGGGGAAGGAAAAGCCAACAAATAAGGGTCAAAATATTTGAGACACAGAAGCAAGGTAAACTTATTCCTAACGTTGACAAATTGTTTACTGTCAACTGTGTGTACAAAGAAGTCTTTTATTAAGCTTTTTAACAATTGTAAAAGCCAAAAAGTTTTGTACACTAAAGTGGGACTAACTCCAAGCCACGGTCTACGAACCAAACATTGGGCATAGGCAGGGTCTAGGGGCAGATCCCAAGTGCGCTCAACCATGCGAAATAGCTTAGGCTCAGGAACATTGAGGAATAGCGCTATGGGATAGCTCTACCTGTTCATTTCCTTTAGGAATAGCGCTATCGGCTAGCTCTACCCGTTGATTTCATTTAGGAATATGGCTATCGGCTAGCTCTACCCGTTCATTTCCTTTAGGAATAGCACTATCGGCTAGCTCTACCCGTTCATTTCCTTTAGGAATATGGCTATCGGCTAGCTCTACCCGTTCATTTCCTTTAGGAATAGCACTATCGGCTAGCTCTACCCGTTCATTTCCTTTAGGAATAGCACTATCGGCTAGCTCTACCCGTTCATTTCCTTTAGGAATATGGCTATCGGCTAGCTCTACCCGTTCATTTCCTTTAGGAATAGCACTATCGGCTAGCTCTACCCGTTCATTTCATTTAGGAATAGGGCTATCGGCTAGCTCTACCCATTCATTTCCTTTAAGAATAGCACTATCGGCTAGCTCTACCTGTTCATTTCCTTTAGGAATATGGCTATCGGCTAGCTCTACCCGTTGATTTCCTTTAGGAATAGCACTATCGGCTAGCTCTACTCATTCATTTCCTTTAGGAATATGGCTATCGGCTAGCTCTACCCGTTGATTTCCTTTCGGAATATGGCTATCGGCTAGCTCTACCCGTTGATTTCCTTTAGGAATAGGGCTATCTGATAGCTCTACCTGGTCATTTCCTTTAGGAATAGCACTATCGGATAGCTCTACCTGTTCATCTCCTTTAGGAATAGCACTATCGGATAGCTCTACCTGTTCATCTCCTTTAGGAATAGGGCTATCGGCTAGCTCTACCCGTTCATTTCCTTTAGGAATATGGCTATCGGCTAGCTCTACCCGTTCATTTCCTTTAGGAATATGGCTATCGGCTAGCTCTACCCGTTCATTTCCTTTAGGAATAGCACTATCGGATAGCTCTACCTGTTCATCTCCTTTAGGAATAGCACTATCGGATAGCTCTACCTGTTCATCTCCTTTAGGAATAGGGCTATCGGCTAGCTCTACCCGTTGACTTTCTTCATGGATAGCGCTATCGGATAGCTTTACCCAAACAGTATTAATTACAGAGCTTTTTCATACACAAGGTAGTAGTGACAGGAGAGGTACACCAGGTATTTGCTATTAGTCTGTACATAAGTCAGTCTGGTGCGTAGGTACACCCCATTGTGTGGTCCGCAATCACCGCATGCCCTAAGGGCGCGCAATCACTCGTTATTATTTACTAGATGGAGGCCCGATGCTATCGGGAGGGCGGTAATGTCACGATGGGGCCAGGCATGCGGCGCTGTTGTTGCCTGATGGCATCCTGTGATAATCTAATGACTTTTGCATCAGGGGACTCATGTGCTTTATGCCTACACTTATATGCATTGTTTTTGTCCCAGCGATGCTGTTGCTCTTCAAGAGTCTCGTTTGCCAGTTGTTGTCTTCGACGTTGTGCCTTTGCTGCTTTCCTTTCATTGTCATTGGCATAGTTTTTAGGAGGAGCCATGTTGTCGTTGATATTTGCTGTTTAAAGGGGTTTTCCCACTAACGAAAGTTCATTTTAAATACTTAAAAATACATTACTGACATTACAGCAGGAGATCGCAGAGGATACGTTTTGTGAGGTAAAATATTTTTTTAAAACACAGTGAAATATTTTACCTCACAGAATGAATCCTCTGTGATCCCGTGCTGTAATGTCAGTATTGTCTTTTGCTTCCTCCCTGCCCAGGAGCTGTGGTATGCTCCGTACACGGTCAGACACAGACAATTTTTAAATTGAACTTTCGTTTGTGGGAAAACCCCTTTAATGTGACCGGTTCCTCTGCCTGTAGACACGTCGTGCATCTGCCACCGGGATCAGCCGAATGATTAACTGCACCGGCGCGAAATTTGCGCTGGCGCTGTAAATCAGACCGCCTACATCTTTGTCCAGACAGATAGCGGCGGTCACATTAAAACTGCGCATGCGCTCCTCCTGTACAAAGATGACAGTGGTCTGTGAATCATTCGGCTGTTCCCGGCTGTGGCGTGTTCTCGACGGTGTTCTTCTGGTGGTACCATGCAAAAGGCTGCGTGAGTGTGAGTGGTGCGACGGTGTTCTGCTGGTGGTACTGCGTAAAAGGCTGCGTGAGTGTGAGTAGTGCGACGGTGTTCCGCTGGTGGTACCGCGCAAAAGGCTGCGTGAGTGTGAGTAGTGCGATGGTGTTCCGTTGGTGGTACCGCTCAAAAGGCTGTGTGAGTGGTGCATGTTCCGCTGGTGGTACCGCTCAAAAGGCTGCGTGAGTGGTGCAACGGTGTTCTGCTGGTGGTACCACGCAAAAGGCTGCGTGAGTGTGAGTGGTGCGACGGTGTTCCGCAGACGGTACCACGCAAAAGGCTGCGTGAGTATGAGTAGTGCAACGGTGTTCCACTGGTGGTACCTCGCAAAAGGCTGCGTGAGTGAGTGGTGCGACGGTGTTCCGCTGGTGGTACCACGCAAAAGGCTGCGTGAGTGTGAGTAGTGCGACAGTGTTCCGCTGGTGGTACCGCGCAAAAGGCTGCGTGAGTGAGTGGTGCGACGGTATTCGGCTGGTGGTACCGCGCAAAAGGCTGCGTGAGTGTGAGTAGTGCGACGGTGTTCCGCTGGTGGTACCGCGCAAAAGGCTGCGTGAGTGTGAGTAGTGCGACGGTGTTCCGCTGGTGGTACCACGCAAAAGGCTGCGTGAGTGTGAGTAGTGCGACGGTGTTCCGCTGGTGGTACCGCGCAAAAGGCTGCGTGAGTGAGTGGTGTGACGGTATTCGGCTGGTGGTACCACGCAAAAGGCTGCGTGAGTGTGAGTAGTGCGACTGTGTTCTGCTGGTGGTACCGCGCAAAAGGCTGCGTGATTGAGTGGTGCGACGGTGTTCCGCTGGTGGTACCGCGCAAAAGGCTGCGTCAGTGTGAGTGGTGCGTGTTCCGCTGGTGGTACCGCTCAAAAGGCTGCGTCAGTGTGAGTGGTGCGTGTTCCGCTGGTGGTACCGCGCAAAAGGCTGCGTCAGTGTGAGTGGTGCGACGGTGTTCCGCTGGTGGTAATGCGCAAAAGGCTGCGTGAGTGAGTGGTGCGGTGGTGTTCCGCTGGTGGTACTACGCAAAAGGCTGCGTGAGTGTAAGGTGTCTCTGGTCCGGTCCGGGGCCTCCCATCTTCATACGATGACATCCTCTTCTGGTCTTCACGCTCCGGCGCAGGTGTAGTTTGTCTGTCCTGTTGAGGGCAGAGGAAAGTACTGCAGTGCGCAGGGAAAGGTCAGAGAGGCCCGGCGCCTGCGCACTGCAGTACTTTGCTCTGCCCTCAACAGGGCAGACAAAGTACGCCTGCGTTGGAGCCGCGGCATGAAGACCAGAAGAGGACGTCATGGAATGAAGATGGGAGGCGCTGTTCCGGTCCTGAGACACCCATTGGAGCAGTACCACCCCTGGCTGAGTATAATCTAACGTCTTTTTGTCCTCTTTCAGGTAACATCGGCAGCTTATCTACAGCATTACAGAATGCATTACAGAGTGCTGGAGATAAGCCCCTGATGACGGTGAGCTTACCTCACCATCGATTTTGGGGGTCACAGGTTCCCTTTAAAAAATACAAGTCATAACTGGTACAAGAGGAGAGAGGACCCTGCCCGCTGGGGTTCACAATCTACAAGGGATGGGTGAGGATACAGTAGGTGAGGATAGAGCTGGTCATGCAGCGGTTTGGTCGATCGGTGGTTACTGCAGGTTGTAGGCTTGTCGGAAGAGGTGGATCTTCAGGTTCTTTTTGAAGATTTTCCACGGTAGGCGAGAGTCTGTGTTTGGGTAGAGGGTTCCAGAGTAGGAGTGATGCACGAGAGAAATCTTGTACAGGTTGTGGATGGCTTTGTATGTCATGGTTAGGGTTTTGTACTGGAGTCTCTGGGTAATGGGGAGTGTGGTGAAGTGTGTGTGTATGTATGTGTGTGTGTGTATGTATATATGTAATATAATATAATAATGTCACATCTGTCTTGAAAAGCTGCATTTCGCACCCAGGTGTTAATATGTACTTTCCTGGGACAAGTAGACTCTGTCCCCAATCTCACCAGGGGGTCCTGCTGGAAGCCGAGAGAAGAAAGGTAACATTTGGCGCCTCCTAGCTCTTGGAAGAGAGATGTTAATTACAGCCTGATAGTATCTCTGTGAGAGCTGTTACACAAAGGATCTCAAGAGAAAATAATATATTCATTGGTAGCGCGGCCGTGGTCCAATCAAAAACCAAGCAATTATGATATAAACCTGATGGGCTGGTCTAGAAACCTGACCTCCAGACCAAACCTATAAATTAGACCTGTATACCTAGAACCGTGTTCACATAATGGGGGCAGCCGAGCTGGTGTGATCCAATCTACATTTATCCTACCCTCAGGATGCAGAAGCAGACTACCAAGTTATATGATTTCTGTAAGATTTCTCCTGTTATTTTATACTGTTTTGCATAAGTTGTATATCTTTTTATCATATTTTTATACCTTTTTCTTACTGTAAGCAATGAACCTTTTGTTATTAAAGTATAAAACTTTAACATGTTGAACCTTGAATGTTCTAATGAATCCATAGCCTATGGTGTGTGAGCCTTATGAGTGGTAGACATTATTAGTATTAGTAATATTTCCAGGACTCATCGCCTGTGTATTCGATGAGTGGTGGCAGTGTGTATGAGCGGGTGTGTGGCCTGGGTCGGTGTGTTATTTATGCTCCCATTACAGCAAAGGACAGAGGTTGAATGCGGGACTGAGAGTAGGGAGATAGAATAATCCTTGCAGGCACAACCTCAAGTCATGTGCTGAGAGCGGGCACGTGACAAATTAGTTAAACCACAGAGAAGGGATTTGTGACAGGTAGCCACTGAAGGGATTGACAGAGGGGAGAAGCCAGGGAATAGCGGGGGGACAGGTGGATTAGTCGGGCAGCAGAGTTTAGAATAGATTGAATGGGTGTGAGAGTGTTCGAGGGGAGGCCACAGAGCAGGAGGTTACAGTAGTTAAGGCTGGAGATGATGAGGGCATGGACTAGGGTTTTTGCAGATTCTTGGTTGAAGAATGTACGGATCCAGGAAATATTTTTTTAGTTTTAGTGGAAAGGTCTTGAATATGTGATTTGAAGGAGAGATCAGTGTCGAGGATTACCCCGAGACAGCGAGCTTGTGGGACTGGGGAGAGTGGGCAGCCGTTTACTGTAATGGATAGGTTCGTTGGGGGGGGTCACGTGAGATGGGGGAAAGATGATGAATTCTGTTTTGTCCATGTTAAGTTTCAGAAATCTAGCGGAGAAGAAGGATGAAATAGTGGACAGACATTGAGGGATTCTGGTTAGTAGGGTGGTGATATCTGGTCCAGAGATGTAGATCTGTGTGTCATCAGCATAAAGGTGATACTGAAAGCCGTGACATTCTATGAGCTGTCCCAGGCCAAAGGTGTAAATGGAGAAGAGCAGGGGCCCTAGGACTGAACCTTGCGGGACTCCGACAGATAGGGGGCGAGGTGAGGAGGTGGTGTGTGAGTGGGAGACGCTGAATGTTCGGTCTGTTAGGTATGACGAGATCCAGGATAGGGCCAACTGATGCCAAGGGATGAGAGGGTCTGTAATAATAGGGAATGGTCCACTGTGTCAAAGGCAGCCGACAGGTCCAGGAGGAGGAGGACAGAGTAGTGTCGCTTGGCTTTGGCAGTTAATGGTCATTGGTGACCTTAGTTAGGGCAGTTTCAGTGGAGTGTTGCTGCCGGAAGCCTGATTGTAAGTGGTCGAAGAGGGAGCAGGCAAAGAGGTGGGAGGACAGTTCAAGATGGACGTGTTGTTCCAGTAGTTTTGAGGCATAGGGGAGAATCGATATAGGGCGATAGCTAGATGCAGAGGATGGGTCAAGAGAGGGCTTTTTGAGGATAGGTGTGATGGAGGCATGTTTAAAGCTTGAGGGGAAAACACCAGTTGTAAGTGATAGGTTGAAGAGATGGGTTAGGGTTGGGATGAAGATTGTGGTGAGGTTTGGGATGAGGTGGGAAGGGATCTAGTCAAGTGCACCGGTGGTGAGATGCGATCTTGAGAGTAGAGTGGAGAGTCGATCTTCTGTAATGGTGGAGAAATTGGTTTTGGAGGTGGAGGGCTGGACAGATGGGAGGAAAGGCTCTGGAGGTTGTTGACCAAAACTGTATCTGATGTTATCAATCTTCTGCTTGATATTGTGAGGTGCAATTGTATTCAGCCCCAGAGTCAGTACCTTATAGGACTATCTCTCTCTGCACTTACTGCTGCAGTCTCTTGGGTCTGTCTCTGCAGGTTTCCACATCTAGAGCCTAGAGGTGACATTTGCCCCTTTTTGCACATCTAGAGGTGACATTCTGCCCCTTCTTCTTTGCACATCTAGAGGTGACATTCTGCCCCTTCTTCTTTGCACGTCTAGAGGTGACATTTTACCCCTTCTTCTTTGCACATCTAGAGGTGACATTTTGCCCTTTCTTCTTTGCACATCTAGAGGTGACAATTTGCCCCTTCTTCTTTGCACATCTAGAGGTGACATTTGCCCCTTTTTGCACATCTTGAGGTGACATTCTGCCCCTTCTTTGCACATCTTGAGGTGACATTTTGCCCTTTCTTCTTTGCACATCTAGAGGTGACATTCTGCCCCTTCTTCTTTGCACATCTAGAGGTGACATTTTGCCCTTTCTTCTTTGCACATCTAGAGGTGACAATTTGCCCCTTCTTCTTTGCACATCTAGAGGTGACATTTGCCCCTTTTTGCACATCTAGAGGTGACATTCTGCCCCTTCTTCTTTGCACATCTAGAGGTGACATTTTGCCCTTTCTTCTTTGCACGCCTAGAGGTGACATTCTGCCCCTTCTTCTTTGCACATCTAGAGGTGACATTTTGCCCCTTCTTCTTTGCACATCTTGAGGTGACATTTGCCCCTTCTTCTTTGCACATCTAGAGGTGACATTCTGCCCCTTCTTCTTTGCACATCTTGAGGTGACATTTTGCCCTTTCTTCTTTGCACATCTAGAGGTGACATTTGCCCCTTCTTCTTTGCACATCTAGAGGTGACATTCTGCCCCTTCTTCTTTGCACATCTTGAGGTGACATTTTGCCCTTTCTTCTTTGCACGTCTAGAGGTGACATTTGCCCCTTTTTGCACATCTAGAGATGACATTCTGCCCCTTCTTCTTTGCACATCTAGAGGTGACATTTTGCCCTTTCTTCTTTGCACATCTAGAGGTGACATTTGCCCCTTTTTGCACATCTTGAGGTGACATTATGCCCTTTCTTCTTTGCACATCTAGAGGTGACATCTTGCCTTTTCTTCTTTGCACATCTAAAGGTGACATTTTGCCCTTTCTTCTTTGCACATCTAGAGATGACATTTTGCCCTTTCTTCTTTGCACATCTAAAGGTGACATTTTGCCCTTTCTTCTTTGCACATCTAGAGATGACATTTTGCCCTTTCTTCTTTGCACATCTAGAGGTGACATTTTGCCCCCTCTTTGCACATCTAGAGGTGACATTTTGCCCTTTCTTCTTTGCACATCTAGAGGTGACATTTTGCCCTTTCTTCTTTGCACATCTAGAGGTGACATTTGCCCCTTTTTGCACATCTAGAGGTGACATTATGCCCCTTCTTCTTTGCACATCTAGAGGTGACATTTGCCCCTTTTTGCACATCTAGAGGTGACATTTTGACCTTTCTTCTTTGCACATCTAAAGGTGACATTTTGCCCTTTCTTCTTTGCACATCTAAAGGTGACATTTTGCCTTTTCTTCTTTGCACGTCTAGAGGTGACATTTTGCCCTTTCTTCTTTGCACATCTAGAGGTGACATTCTGCCCCTTCTTATTTGCACATCTAGAGGTGACATTTTGCCCCCTCTTCTTTGCACATCTAGAGGTGACATTTTGCCCGTTCTTCTTTGCACATCTAGAGGTGACATTTTGCCTTTTCTTTTTTGCACATCTAGAGGTGACATTTTGCCCCTTCTTCTTTGCACATCTAGAGGTGACATTTTGCCCTTTCTTCTTTGCACATCTAGAGGTGACAATTTGCCCCTTCTTCTTTGCACATCTAGAGGTGACATTTGCCCCTTTTTGCACATCTAAAGGTGACATTTTGCCCCTTCTTCTTTGCACATCTAGAGGTGACATTTTGCCCTTTCTTCTTTGCACATCTAGAGGTGACAATTTGCCCCTTCTTCTTTGCACATCTAGAGGTGACATTTGCCCCTTTTTGCACATCTAAAGGTGACATTTTGCCCCTTCTTCTTTGCACATCTTGAGGTGACATTTTGCCCTTTCTTCTTTGCACGCCTAGAGGTGACATTCTGCCCCTTCTTCTTTGCACATCTAGAGGTGACATTTTGCCCCTTCTTCTTTGCGCATCTTGAGGTGACATTTGCCCCTTCTTCTTTGCACATCTAGAGGTGACATTTTGCCCTTTCTTCTTTGCACATCTAGAGGTGACAATTTGCCCCTTCTTCTTTGCACATCTAGAGGTGACATTCTGCCCCTTCTTTGCACATCTTGAGGTGACATTTTGCCCTTTCTTCTTTGCACAGCTAGAGGTGACATTTTGCCCCCTCTTCTTTGCACATCTAGAGGTGACATTTGCCCCTTCTTATTTGCACATCTTGAGGTGACATTTTGCCCTTTCTTCTTTGCACATCTAGAGGTGACATTCTGCCCCTTCTTCTTTGCACATCTTGAGGTGACATTTTGCCCTTTCTTCTTTGCACATCTAGAGGTGACATTTTGCCTTTTCTTCTTTGCACATCTAGAGGTGACATTTTGCCCCTTCTTCTTTGCACATCTAGAGGTGACATTTTGCCCTTTCTTCTTTGCACATCTAGAGGTGACAATTTGCCCCTTCTTCTTTGCACATCTAGAGGTGACATTTGCCCCTTTTTGCACATCTAGAGATGACATTCTGCCCCTTCTTCTTAGCACATCTAGAGGTGACATTTTGCCCTTTCTTCTTTGCACATCTAGAGGTGACATTATGCCCCTTCTTCTTTGAACATCTAGAGGTGACATCTTGCCTTTTCTTCTTTGCACATCTAAAGGTGACATTTTGCCCTTTCTTCTTTGCACATCTAGAGGTGACATTTTGCCCTTTCTTCTTTGCACATCTAGAGGTGACATTTGCCCCTTTTTGCACATCTTGAGGTGACATTTTGCCCTTTCTTCTTTGCACGTCTATAGGTGACATTCTGCCCCTTCTTATTTGCACATCTAGAGGTGACATTTTGCCTTTTCTTCTTTCCACATCTAGAGGTGACATTTTGCCCCTTCTTCTTTGCACATCTAGAGGTGACATTTTGCCCTTTCTTCTTTGCACATCTAGAGGTGACAATTTGCCCCTTCTTCTTTGCACATCTAGAGGTGACATTTGCCCCTTTTTGCACATCTAAAGGTGACATTTTGCCCCTTCTTCTTTGCACATCTTGAGGTGACATTTTGCCCTTTCTTCTTTGCACGTCTAGAGGTGACATTTGCCCCTTTTTGCACATCTAGAGGTGACATTCTGCCCCTTCTTCTTTGCACATCTAGAGGTGACATTTTGCCCTTTCTTCTTTGCACATCTTGAGGTGACATTTTGCCCTTTCTTCTTTGCACGTCTAGAGATGACATTTTGCCCTTTCTTCTTTGCACATCTAGAGGTGACATCTTGCCCGTTCTTCTTTGCATATCTAGAGGTGACATTTTGCCCCTTCTTCTTTGCACATCTTGAGGTGACATTTTGCCCTTTCTTCTTTGCACATCTAGAGGTGACATCTTGCCCTTTCTTCTTTGCACACCTAGAGGTGACATCTTGCCCGTTCTTCTTTGCACATCTAGAGGTGACATTTGCCCCTTTTTGCACATCTTGAGGTGACATTTTGCCCTTTCTTCTTTGCACGTCTAGAGGTGACATTCTGCCCCTTCTTCTTTGCACATCTAGAGGTGACATTTTGCTCCTTCTTCTTTGCACGTCTAGAGGTGACATTTTGCCCTTTCTTCTTTGCACGTCTAGAGGTGACATCTTGCCCGTTCTTCTTCGCACATCTAGAGGTGACATCTTGCCCGTTCTTCTTTGCACATCTAGAGGTGACATTTTGCCCCTTCTTCTTTGCACATCTAGAGGTGACATTTTGCCCCTTCTTCTTTGCACATCTAGAGGTGACATTTTGCCCCTTCTTCTTTGCACGTCTAGAGGTGACATCTTGCCCGTTCTTCTTTGCACGTCTAGAGGTGACATTTTGCCCCATCTTCTTTGCACGTGTAGAGGTGACATTTTGCTCTTTCTTCTTTGCACATCTAGAGGTGACATCTTGCCCTTTCTTCTTTGCACATCTAGAGGTGACATTTTGCCCCTTCTTCTTTGCACATCTTGAGGTGACATTTTGCCCTTTCTTCTTTGCACATCTAGAGGTGACATCTTGCCCTTTCTTCTTTGCACATCTAGAGGTGGCATCTTGCCCGTTCTTCTTTGCACATCTAGAGGTGACATCTTGCCCGTTCTTCTTTGCACATCTTGAGGTGACATTTTGCCCTTTCTTCTTTGCACGTCTAGAGGTGACATTTTGCCCTTTCTTCTTTGCACATCTTGAGGTGACATTTTGCCCTTTCTTCTTTGCACATCTTGAGGTGACATTTTGCCCTTTCTTCTTTGCACGTCTAGAGATGACATTTTGCCCTTTCTTCTTTGCACATCTAGAGGTGACATCTTGCCCGTTCTTCTTTGCATATCTAGAGGTGACATTTTGCCCCTTCTTCTTTGCACATCTTGAGGTGACATTTTGCCCTTTCTTCTTTGCACATCTAGAGGTGACATCTTGCCCGTTCTTCTTTGCACATCTAGAGGTGACATCTTGCCCTTTCTTCTTTGCACATCTAGAGGTGACATCTTGCCCGTTCTTCTTTGCACATCTAGAGGTGACATCTTGCCCGTTCTTCTTTGCACATCTTGAGGTGACATTTTGCCCTTTCTTCTTTGCACGTCTAGAGGTGACATTTTGCCCTTTCTTCTTTGCACGTCTAGAGGTGACATCTTGCCCGTTCTTCTTTGCACATCTAGAGGTGACATTTTGCCCTTTCTTCTTTGCACATCTAGAGGTGACAATTTGCCCCTTCTTCTTTGCACATCTAGAGGTGACATTCTGCCCCTTCTTCTTTGCACATCTTGAGGTGACATTTTGCCCTTTCTTCTTTGCACATCTAGAGGTGACATTTGCCCCTTCTTCTTTGTACATCTAGATGTGACATTTGCCCCTTCTTCTTTGCACATCTTGAGGTGACATTTTGCCCCCTCTTTGCACATCTAGAGGTGACATTTTGCCCTTTCTTCTTTGCACATCTAGAGGTGACATCTTGCCTTTTCTTCTTTGCACATCTAAAGGTGACATTTTGCTCTTTCTTCTTTGCACATCTAAAGGTGACATTTTGCCCTTTCTTCTTTGCACGTCTAGAGGTGACATTTTGCCCTTTCTTCTTTCCACATCTAGAGGTGACATTTGCCCCTTTTTGCACATCTAAAGGTGACATTTTGCCCTTTCTTCTTTGCACATCTAGAGGTGACATTTTTCTCTTTCTTCTTTGCACATCTAGAGGTGACATCTTGCCCTTTCTTCTTTGCACATCTAGAGGTGACATTTTGCCCCTTCTTCTTTGCACATCTTGAGGTGACATTTTGCCCTTTCTTCTTTGCACATCTAGAGGTGACATCTTGCCCTTTCTTCTTTGCACATCTAGAGGTTACATCTTGCCCGTTCTTCTTTGCACATCTAGAGGTGACATCTTGCCCGTTCTTCTTTGCACATCTAGAGATGACATTTTGCCCTATCTTCTTTACACATCTTGAGGTGACATTTTGCCCTTTCTTCTTTGCACGTCTAGAGGTGACATTTTGCCCTTTCTTCTTTGCACATCTAGAGGTGACATCTTGCCCGTTCTTCTTTGCACATCTAGAGGTGACATTTTGCCCTTTCTTCTTTGCACATCTAGAGGTGACAATTTGCCCCTTCTTCTTTGCACATCTAGAGGTGACATTCTGCCCCTTCTTCTTTGCACATCTTGAGGTGACATTTTGCCCTTTCTTCTTTGCACATCTAGAGGTGACATTTGCCCCTTCTTCTTTGTACATCTAGAGGTGACATTTGCCCCTTCTTCTTTGCACATCTTGAGGTGACATTATGCCCTTTCTTCTTTGCACATCTAGAGATGACATTTTGCCCTTTCTTCTTTGCACATCTAGAGGTGACATTTTGCCCCCTCTTTGCACATCTAGAGGTGACATTTTGCCCTTTTTTCTTTGCACATCTAGAGGTGACATTTTGCCCTTTCTTCTTTGCACATCTAGAGGTGACATTTGCCCCTTTTTGCACATCTAGAGGTGACATTATGCCCCTTCTTCTTTGCACATCTAGAGGTGACATCTTGCCTTTTCTTCTTTGCACATCTAAAGGTGACATTTTGCTCTTTCTTCTTTGCACATCTAAAGGTGACATTTTGCCCTTTCTTCTTTGCACGTCTAGAGGTGACATTTTGCCCTTTCTTCTTTGCACTTCTAGAGGTGACATTTGCCCCTTTTTGCACATCTAAAGGTGACATTTTGCCCTTTCTTCTTTGCACATCTAGAGGTGACATTCTGCCCCTTCTTCTTTGCACATCTAGAGGTGACATTTTGCCCTTTCTTCTTTGCACATCTAGAGGTGACATTCTGCCCCTTCTTCTTTGCACATCTAGAGGTGACATTTTGCCCTTTCTTCTTTGCACATCTAGAGGTGACATTTTGCCCTTTCTTCTTTGCACATCTAGAGGTGACAATTTGCCCCTTCTTCTTTGCACATCTAGAGGTGACATTTGCCCCTTTTTGCACATCTAAAGGTGACATTTTGCCCCTTCTTATTTGCACATCTT
Organism: Ranitomeya imitator; assembly: GCF_032444005.1. Lineage (NCBI taxonomy): Eukaryota > Metazoa > Chordata > Amphibia > Anura > Dendrobatidae > Ranitomeya > Ranitomeya imitator. Next base: position 157,264,318 of record NC_091290.1, read on the forward strand.
GAGGTGACATTTTACCCTTTCTTCTTTGCACATCTAGAGGTGACATTCTGCCCCTTCTTCTTTGCACATCTTGAGGTGACATTTTGCCCTTTCTTCTTTGCACATCTAGAGGTGACATTTTGCCTTTTCTTCTTTGCACATCTAGAGGTGACATTTTGCCCCCTCTTCTTTGCACATCTAGAGGTGACATTTTGCCCCCTCTTCTTTGCACATCTAGAGGTGACATTTTGCCCCTTCTTCTTTGCACATCTAGAGGTGACATTTTGCCCTTTCTTCTTTGCACGCCTAGAGGTGACATTCTGCCCCTTCTTCTTTGCACATCTAGAGGTGACATTTTGCCCCTTCTTCTTTGCACATCTTGAGGTGACATTTGCCCCTTCTTCTTTGCACATCTAGAGGTGACATTTTGCCCTTTCTTCTTTGCACATCTAGAGGTGACAATTTGCCCCTTCTTCTTTGCACATCTAGAGGTGACATTCTGCCCTTTCTTCTTTGCACATCTTGAGGTGACATTTTGCCCTTTCTTCTTTGCACATCTAGAGGTGACATTTGCCCCTTCTTCTTTGCACATCTAGAGGTGACATTCTGCCCCTTCTTCTTTGCAAATCTAGAGGTGACATTTTGCCCTTTCTTCTTTGCACGTCTAGAGGTGACATTTGCCCCTTTTTGCACATCTAGAGATGACATTCTGCCCCTTCTTCTTTGCACATCTAGAGGTGACATTTTGCCCTTTCTTCTTTGCACATCTAGAGGTGACATTTTGCCCTATCTTCTTTACACATCTTGAGGTGACATTTTGCCCTTTCTTCTTTGCACGTCTAGAGGTGACATTTTGCCCTTTCTTCTTTGCACATCTAGAGGTGACATCTTGCCCGTTCTTCTTTGCACATCTAGAGGTGACATTTTGCCCTTTCTTCTTTGCACATCTAGAGGTGACAATTTGCCCCTTCTTCTTTGCACATCTAGAGGTGACATTCTGCCCTTTCTTCTTTGCACATCTAGAGGTGACATTCTGCCCCTTCTTCTTTGCACATCTTGAGGTGACATTTTGCCCTTTCTTCTTTGCACATCTAGAGGTGACATTTGCCCCTTCTTCTTTGTACATCTAGAGGTGACATTCTGCCCTTTCTTCTTTGCACATCTAGAGGTGACATTCTGCCCCTTCTTCTTTGCACATCTTGAGGTGACATTTTGCCCTTTCTTCTTTGCACATCTAGAGGTGACATTTTGCCCTTTCTTCTTTGCACATCTAGAGGTGACAATTTGCCCCTTCTTCTTTGCACATCTAGAGGTGACATTCTGCCCTTTCTTCTTTGCACATCTAGAGGTGACATTCTGCCCCTTCTTCTTTGCACATCTTGAGGTGACATTTTGCCCTTTCTTCTTTGCACATCTAGAGGTGACATTTTGCCCTTTCTTCTTTGCACATCTAGAGGTGACAATTTGCCCCTTCTTCTTTGCACATCTAGAGGTGACATTCTGCCCTTTCTTCTTTGCACATCTAGAGGTGACATTCTGCCCCTTCTTCTTTGCACATCTTGAGGTGACATTTTGCCCTTTCTTCTTTGCACATCTAGAGGTGACATTTTGCCCCTTCTCCTTTGTACATCTAGAGGTGACATTTGCCCCTTCTTCTTTGCACATCTTGAGGTGACATTATGCCCTTTCTTCTTTGCACATCTAGAGATGACATTTTGCCCTTTCTTCTTTGCACATCTAGAGGTGACATTTTGCCCCCTCTTTGCACATCTAGAGGTGACATTTTGCCCTTTCTTCTTTGCACATCTAGAGGTGACATTTTGCCCTTTCTTCTTTGCACATCTAGAGGTGACATTTGCCCCTTTTTGCACATCTAGAGGTGACATTATGCCCCTTCTTCTTTGCACATCTAGAGGTGACATCTTGCCTTTTCTTCTTTGCACATCTAAAGGTGACATTTTGCTCTTTCTTCTTTGCACATCTAAAGGTGACATTTTGCCCTTTCTTCTTTGCACGTCTAGAGGTGACATTTTTTTTTTTTTAAATTCGTTTATTAATTTCAGAATAGACAAACATTGCACATATTACATTTATCATTATTAAACATACCATCAGATACAAATGATTACAAACATCATCGCATCCAAAGTTCAGAGGCAATAGACTGTGCATGTTGAATCACTAATACCTACAAAATACCTACTATACAACTTAAACAACTTTAACCTTTAGTAATAAGTCGCCAAAAGAAAACAGATTCAAGTTTGCTCTGCAACGATGTCCCCAAACCCCATGCCCTCCTCCCCGTGCATATATCTAATCCACGCAGACTACAGAGTATGATGAGATGAGTTCCATCTACCCCAAATTTTTTCGAATTTACCTGGACATCCTCTATTATGGTACAGTGTTCTTTCATATGGGATAACCGAGTTCACCAGGTCAATCCAAGCTCTGAGAGACGGGGAGGAGCCACCCATCCACCTTAATGCCAGTACCTTTCGTGCTAAGAAGAGCGTTTCTCGAAGGAAAATCCCAGTATGGTGATCCCAGGTCTCTGTATCCCACACCCCAAATAGGCAAGTCAATGGTTCAAGTGGGACAGGGATTAACAATAAAGACGTTAACAATGTCGTGACTTCTTTCCAATAATGAAGGATTACCGGGCACCGCCATATCATGTGGGTAAAATCCGCATCATGTGCGTGACACCGTAAGCAGTCTGACGTCTGAAGGCGGCCCATTTTAAAAAGTCGTGTCGGAGTCAGATAAGTCTGATATGTAATATATAGCTGGGTCATCCTATTGTTAACTGAGGGAGAAACTTTAGTTGGAGATTCCAAAATATCTTCCCACTCCTCTCCCAGTGTATCGGGAAGGAGTCCCTCCCATTTCTTTTTTAAGGAGTTAATAGTGAGCCCATCTCCCATGGATAATAGGTATGTGTATAAAGAGGAAATGAGCCCCTGAGGACCCTGTGATTTGAGAATGCCTATAAGGGGTAAAGATGAAATTGCTCGACTTACACCTGCATTTCGCATATGTGACTGGAAAGCTGACCTCAGCTGTAAATAACGGAAGAATTGAGATCTTGGGATATTGCAGGTATCCCGCAATTGCTCAAAGGACACAAAAACATCCTGGTTATACAAATTACCTACCGAGAGAACACCACATGAGATCCAGAACTCAGTAGACGGGTGATTTAGTAATTCTGGAAAATAACTATTATACCACAGTGGCATTTCGGCTATTATATCTGTATATTTAATAACTTTTTTAATTTGTCTCCATATTAATCTCGCTTGTCGAAGCAATGGCAGCAGACGGGGAGCACTGACTTTCTCCATTTCCAAAAAACCCAGTGGACAGTCAATACGGGCAGAATGGATTATATGGCTTTCTGAATTAGGTAGGGAGTTGCTAGGCATCCATTTGCTTATCGCCCTAGCCTGCCCAGCAAGATAATATAGATAAAAGTCTGGTAAGGCTGCCCCTCCCCCCCTTGCCGGTCTCTGTAGAGTAGATAGCTTGAGTTTGGGTCTAGTCTTCCCCCATATAAAGGACGTGGTCAGGGAGTTTAAGTTTGCAAAGAAAGATTTGGGTATTGGCACAGCACTATGTTGGAGACAATAATTAAATTTGGGGAGCAATATCATCTTAACTAAATTAATGCAACCTGCAACGGAGAGAGGGAGTTTGCTCCAAGCTATGAATTTAGATTTGGCCAGGTCCAATAGTGGATAAATATTAAGTCGTAGGTCCAGCTGACTATATTGAGACATATGTATTCCTAGATATTTGAAATTGGAGACTACAGGTAGTGACGAGAGATTTTCGAGACGGGGCATCGGCGCATGAGACAGAGGCATCAGAGCAGACTTATCCCAATTGATATAGAGACCAGAGAATTTGCTAAAATTATCTATAGTCGTTATTACTCGCGGTAGTGTTTCTTCTGTTTTATCCATAAATATGATCATATCATCAGCATATAGACCGATGGTATCTACACGATCCGCAATACTTATTCCCTTGATATCTGTGGAAGACCTTATGCGTATTGCCAATGCTTCTATCGCGAGGGCAAAGAGGGCCGGGGACAGAGGACATCCCTGACGGGTTCCCCTATGTAAAGTAAAGGAATCTGAGATAGAATTATTCACAATTACCCGTGCCCTAGGATTCCTATATAGTGTATCTATCCCTCTAATGAATTTATCTCCAAAACCGTATTTCTGCAGACATGCAGAAAGAAAAGGCCATTCAAGGGAGTCAAACGCTTTAGCTGTGTCTAGGGATGCCAGAGCCCAGTTATTATCCAATTCTAGGGAGCTATATTGAATCACTGATTGGACCCGCCGAATATTAATAGAGGTACTTTTCCCAGGCATAAAGCCTGTTTGATCTGGGTGTATAAGATCTAATATAATTGTATTTAGTCTAGTGGCCAATATTTTAGTGAAGATTTTATAATCTACGTTCACCAATGATATGGGGCGATATGATCCACATTCCAAGGGGTCCTTTCCCTCCTTCTTAAGTACAATGATATTTGCATCATAAAATGTTTCAGGCATAATTTCTCCCTCCCATATATTCTGAAGCACCTTCAATAAGAGTGGTGCCAGGTGGTCCCGATATTTTTTATAGAACTCAACGGGAAACCCGTCAGGTCCAGGGGCCTTCCCGGTGGCCATATCCATTATAGCCTGTTCCACCTCCTCCAGAGTAAACTCGGCTTCCATAAAAGCTTGCTGGGTTGGGCTCAGTAAGGGGAATGTCATGTCTGATAGATAGTCTATACATTCAGGGACCCCAAGACCGCTACCCGATTTGTACAGTGACTTATAGTAATTGCAAAAACTTTGAAGAATTTCCTCGGTGGAGGATACCAACGAACCATCGAGTGTCCGAATCTGTAGTACCGTGTTGGAGGTGTTATGCTGACGTACCAAAAAAGCTAGGAGTTTACTGGCCTGATTCCCCATTTCAAAATAAGACTGACGGGTAAAAAATAATTTACGTTTTGATTTAGTGTCTATATTTTGGGTGTATAATCTTTGGGAAGTGAGCCACTCCACCCTGTTGCCGTTAGTTTGATTGGCCACATAGGCGGCTTCCGAGTCCTTCAGCCGTCGCTCAATCTCGTCATCTTCCCCCGCCGTCACCCTCTTTATATAGGAGATTGTAGAGGACAGACATCCCCTCAAGTATGCCTTTAGAGTGTCCCAGAACAGATTGAGATTCGAGGGGTCTGGGTGAGTAGAGACAAAGCAGTTTAACTGATCAACCGTTCTATCACTAGCATCTATTAGTTTCAGCCAGAAGGGATTCAATTTCCAAGGTATATTATTATTTGACTGACCGTATTTAAGTTTGAGAACAATTGGGCTGTGATCTGATATCCCCCTGTTACCATGTTCGACACTATTCACCCACAGCGCTAGGTCGCTAGATCCAAATATGTAATCTATACGGGATAGAGACTGTCTAGTTGAAGAATGACAAGTATATTCCTTTATCTCAGGGTGACGTGTTCTCCATAGGTCTAACCATCCGCTACCGTTCATAAATGATGCCAATTGAGAGTGAGATTGAGAAAGGGGCCCCCTTGACATCTCGCCGTCTAGTCTCAGTCTGTCTTTAAGATTATCCATGACTAAATTAAAGTCTCCCATACAGATAACACTAGCATTAGGATAATTTAGGGAGAAACCCAGTGCCATGCGAAGAACCGATATGCCGGCCGGGGGTGGGTTATAAACACATAATATCACATATTCCTTCATATTAATAAAGGCATGAACAAAAACAAAGCGACCTTCGGGATCGCGTCGTGACTCTCTAGCCTCCCACCTGACATTCCTATGTACCAACAGGGAGACCCCTCTGGAGTAACTGGTGTGAAATGCGTGAAGGGACCATTGCACCCACGGCTTTTGAGTACACTTAGCTGTGTCTCTGGTCAAATGCGTCTCCACAAGTGCTACAATATGTGGATGATACCTTTTAATTTGTGAAAATACCTTAATTTTCTTTCGAGGAGTCTTAATACCCCGTATGTTCCACGTCATACATACAATCTCAGATCCCATATCTACGTTCGGGAAAAGGCATAATATACACCACAGCCTGGGCGGGAATCAGGAACATCATACAGAGCATAAGGTTATCACTGGCGACTAATAAACATAACAAACAATTGAAACTGGTGTAAAATACCAAACCAAACAACATTTGAACAGTGGAGGAGTGTAATCCTACACTCCTATAGTTGAGTAGAATAGGGGATACCCTCACTAGAATCAGCGTCCGGTATAGTTGACAAACTCAGCACCCACATAGAGAGCTCTAGATTGTGTTGCCATCAGATAGAAAGAGCTACTCAAGAGTCCGGGGTACTAGGCCCCTTGTATGACCGTAACCATTCGACCGCCTCCGCCGGGTCAGTGAAGAACAGGGAGGAGCCTTCATGAACAATACGGAGTCGAGCTGGATAAAGCATGGAGTAAATGATGTTTTTATCCCTGAGCTGCTTTTTGACTTCCATAAATCGAACTCGCTGCTTTTGAAGTTCCATAGAGAAGTCCGGGAAGATTGATATAGTGGCATTATTGAATTTAATAGGGGCCTTCTGCCTTGCCAAGCGAAGAATTGCATCCCTGTCTCTGCAGTTAAGGAGACGTGCCAGAAAGGGTCGGGGCGGAGTTCCAGGAGGAAGAGGTCTCGTTGGGACCCTATGGGCCCTTTCCACAGAAAATGTTGAGGAGAATCCGTCTCCCAGGGAGGTTTTAAGCCAGTCCTCTAGAAATTGTTCAGGTTGCTGACCCTCCGAGCGTTCTGGTAGGCCAATAATTCGGATATTATTACGGCGCAGCCTGTTTTCCAGGTCATCTGCCTTTTGCTTCCAGGCATTCACAGAGCCAGTGGCCTTTGATAACTTAGCCTCCATTGGGGCAATGGTGTCCTCTATCTGAGACACCCTTGTTTCAACCTCTGAAATACGCCCTCTCATAGTTTGTATATCTTGTCGCAGACGGCCCACTTCAGTATGCACGTCTTCTATTTTCTCAGTGAGAGAGGACCTGGTGAGAGATATAGCCTGCATCAACTGCTCAGATGCTTGTTTAAGAGTCAGTTCGTTTTGTTCTCCCTCCTCATTGCTGTCAGAAAGACGATTTTTGCGTTGACTCTGCGTGGGATTATTTCTGAGAGAGCGTGTATTATCTGGGGCATCTTCTCTGGCATATTTCCTCAACTTGTCAGCAGCCCCCGCTCCTTTAGGATGATGCATAGTGATTGGCAGAAGATCCCCACCAAAGGACCAGAGTTATTATTATGGCAGTCTATTCTCCACTAGCAGACCGGACAGGGCCAAACACCGGGATGCACCCCCGAGAGGCAGCAAACCAAGCAAAAAGTCTCAGATATCTGCAAATGTATCAACTTAGGGGTTTGCCCAGGCACCGTGTCCCAGAGCAGCCACAGTTCCCCAGGAAGAACAGCAGGGAGGGGGAACGATCCCTCCAAAGTAATGGTGCAAGCAGGGGTTTTGATAAGGGGAGTGCAGGGCCCAATTTTCCAGGGCGCACACCGCTCTGCCCCTTTTAGTGTTTCAGGCCGGTAGCTCACCTCCTGAATGCACCGCAGTCTTGCTATATAGCGCCTCTCTCCTTGCTGCTGGAGAGTGCGCTATGGTAATGGCCGCCGTCTCCCAGGGCCCGCCCGCCGCTCCAGACCCGGCACCTGTCTCCTGCTCCTCGATGTTCCACAGCGTCCCCGCTGTATGTAAGTGCCTGCCGTGCTCCCCGGGGGATCCACCCGGCTTCAGCCGCCGCCGGCACTGCGTTAGAGGTGACATTTTGCCCTTTCTTCTTTGCACTTCTAGAGGTGACATTTGCCCCTTTTTGCACATCTAAAGGTGACATTTTGCCCTTTCTTCTTTGCACATCTAGAGGTGACATCTTGCCCTTTCTTCTTTGCACATCTAGAGGTGACATCTTGCCCGTTCTTCTTTGCACATCTAGAGGTGACATCTTGCCCGTTCTTCTTTGCACATCTAGAGGTGACATCTTGCCCGTTTTTCTTTGCACATCTAGAGGTGACATTTTGCCCCCTCTTTGCACATCTAGAGGTGACATCTTGCCCGTTTTTCTTTGCACATCTAGAGGTGACATTTTGCCCTTTCTTCTTTGCACATCTAGAGGTGACATTTTGCCCTTTCTTCTTTGCACATCTAGAGGTGGTACCACAGGCCAAAAATGTTTACATATTTGGGATCCAGGAGGAATGGAATAACGCCAATTGGGGGTAACGCTGAAGAGGAGTTTGGGGGAGACAGTATGTTTTGTACAGGCCCTCTAATTTTTAAGGTTGTGATAGTGATTTTTGGGGATTCCCGTCTTAGCGGTTTATTGGTCCAGATGTCATGGTGTGCATTTCTACCCATCAGGCCAAGTTCCAGGTGGTCTTTATTACACTGCCTTTGGAGGTGACTGGTCTCCACCATGTGCTGATACGGCCTGCTGTATAACAGACTATATCATAGTCTCTCTTTTTTATGTCTCCAGACATAGTGAGTGTAATAGTTGCAGAAAAGGCTTTTGGAGGGTAAAAGGCAGCAGGTCATTGAGTCGTCGTTCTCATCCCGTCCAGGGCAGATGAGGCAGGTTATGGGTTCAGGAGATTCTTTCTGGGATTGACAGCAGCAAGGAGATGGGTCGGATGTAATTCTCTAGGGTCGCTCGTGATGAAGACTCCTAGCTATGTTCTATGTCATGGGGGACATATGGATGGAGTGTTCTTTTTTTAGGGTGTCTGTCTTTTTGGGGCGGTATCGTTCAGTGCGCGGCGCTGCATTCTCCCTTACACTCTCTGATCTTCTCTCTTTTCAGCTGTCAGCCTCCTGATGTTGTCATCTGGCCGCAGAACACGGAGCACGTCAGCAAGGTGGCAAAGCTTTGTTATACACACAACATCCCCATGATTCCTTTTGGAACTGGGACAGGGTTGGAAGGAGGAGTGAGCGCCCTGCAGGTGGGTGAATGACGGACACAGTAATGTGATACTGTACACTACGCCGTGTCCTGACCAGGACATTGTGTGTTCTGCCAGACCATGGAAACCTGACGCTGCGTACGCCGCCACATCATCCCGGCAGGACGCTGCGTACACCGCCACATCATACCGGCAGGACCCTGCGTACACCGCCACATGATACCGACAGGATGCTGCGTACACCACCCCATCATACCAGCAGGACCTTGCGTACACCACCACATCATACCGGCAGGACCCTGCGTACACCGCCACATGATACCGACAGGATGCTGCGTACACCACCCCATCATACCAGCAGGACCCTGCGTACAACGCCACATCATACCCGCCACATCATACCGTACGCTGCGTACACCGCCACATCATACCGGCAGGACCCTGCGTACACCACCACATCATACTGGCAGGACCCTGCGTACAACGCCACATCATCCCGTACGCTGCGTACACCGCCACATCATACCGGCAGGACCCTGCGTACACCGCCACGTCATACCGGCAGGACCCTGCGTACACCACCACATCATACCGACAGGACCCTGCGTACACCGCCACAACATCACGGCAGGACCCTGCGTACACCGCCACATCATCCCGGCAGGACCCTGCGTACACCGCCACATCATCCCGGCAGGACCCTGTGTACACCGCCTCATCATACCGGCAGGACCCTGCGTACACCCCCACATCATACCGGCAGGACCCTGCGTACACCACCACATCATACCAGCAGGACGCTGCGTACACCACCACATCATACCGGCAGGACCCTGCGTACACCGCCACATCATACTGGCAGGACACCCTGCGTACACCACCACATTATACCGGCAGGACCCTGCGTACACCGCCACATTATACCGGCAGGATGCTGCGTACACCACCACATCATACCGGCAGGATGCTGCGTACACCACCACATTATACCGGCAGGACCCTGCGTACACCGCCACATCATACCGGCAGGATACCCTGCGTACACCACCACATTATACCGGCAGGACCCTGCGTACACCGCCACATCATACCGGCAGGACACCCTGCGTACACCACCACATTATACCGGCAGGACCCTGCGTACACCGCTGCTTTAGACCAGGTTTTGCTCTGTTTCAGGGAGGGGTTTGCTTCAATCTATCACGAATGGACAGGATCCGTAACCTCAGTGCTGATGATTTCTTTGTGACGGTGGAGCCCGGTGTCACCCGGAAGACCTTGAATTCGTACCTCCGTGACTGCGGTCTGTGGTTCCCTGTAGGTGAGGTTGCTTTTTGTGACTGTGTCGCTAGATGCGTCAGCTTCACATCAGACAATTGTTTTTTGGGATCCCCTAGATCCAGGAGCTGATGCTTCTCTCTGCGGAATGGCGGCCACCAGTGCATCAGGCACGAACGCAGTGCGCTACGGTACAATGCGTGACAACGTCATCAATTTGGAAGTTGTTCTGCCTGATGGTCATGTACTGAACACCGCAGGAAAGGAGCGAAGTTTCAGGTCTGTTCTATGTGCTGGAGAACATGGGCATACACCTGAATTACCAAACGGGAGGGGCAGGGAATAAATCACTACTTAGAACAGCACAAGTAAACTAGGTGCTGGTTCATGTGGATTATAAGGTTTTCACCAAGGTTCTAGCCACTAGACTTAATACTATTAACCCTTCTACACCCTGACCAGACTGGTTTCATGCCCGGTAAAATACCTCTGTTACTGTTAGACGAGTCCAGCCAGTAATCCCATTTAGTTCTTTAGTGCCGGATAATAATTGGGCTCTGGCATCACTGGACGCAGCTAAAGCCTTGGACTCCCTTGAATGACCTTTTTTATTTGCGTGTTTGAGGAGATATGGTTTCGGGGCTAGGTTCCAGAAATGGGTAGGTGCAATATACGCCAAACCTAAAGCTCGTATAATTATCAATAATTCGGCTTCGGAGTCATTCTCTCTCTCTATCTAGATCAATGCTCCCCAACTCCGGTCCTCAAGAGCCACCAACAGGTCATGTTTTCAGGATTTCCTTAGTATTGCTCAGGTTATAATTGCATCACCTGGAAAGGCAAGAATTCCATCACCTGTGCAATACTAAGGAAATCCTGAAAACATGACCTGTTGGTGGCTCTTGAGGACCGGAGTTGGGGAACACTGATCTAGAGGGACACGTCAGGGGCGCCCCTTATCCCCGGCTAACTTTGCTCTTGCGATTGAGGCTCCGGCTATACGCATGCGGTATAAATCTAGCCGAGCGTTTGGAGACTATTGGCTTATATGCTGATGATATGACTTTATTCATTGATCGGGCAGAAGAGACGCTCCCACATGCGGTTACTATTAGAGATACATTTAGGAATACTCTGGATTCTATAGTAGCTGCCCCTCTCTCATAGCCCAATGACTCACCTTGATACTTTGTCTTCGTGCCTATAGTCTCTCATTTTAAATATCTAGGTATTAACATATCCAAAGACAGTGAGCTTGCTCTAAAACTTACTATTATTCCTCTACTGGAAAGAGTCAGAATGAAATGTGCCTCGTGGGGTAAGCCTCCGCTATCTGTAGCCGGCCGTATAAACTTAATTAAAATGGTTTTACTTCCTGAACTCAACTATTCCCTCCACCATAGTGCGGTGCTGATTCCTAAATCCTTCTTCGCGAATCTAAATTCCTTGACCACGTCTTTCATATGGGGGAAAGGCAGACCCAAACTTAAACGTTCTACTCTACAGATGGGGGGAGCGGCATTGCCGGATTTCTATTTCTATTACCTAGCCGGACAAATAAAGGCTTGGAGGAAGTGGCTGCCCGACAATCACCTACCCACAGACACTTAATGCTTGGGGCAAAGGTGGACTGCCCATTAGGTTTCTTAGAAACAAATAGTCCTGGTATCCATCGATTACTACCTCTACTTAAATTAGCACGGTCAGTTTGGAGACAAATTAAGTCATCCACATTGAGGATATCGTAGCAGAGATGCCACTGTGGAACAACAACTCTTATTTTCCAGGGTTGTTGGGTGACCCGTCCGCTAATTTTTGGATTTGTGCCAATTAAGGGAAGGTGGGAAGCCTTCATTCCTGATGCTCAAAATGAAGATTGGGAGGAAATTCTTGAATCTCCGATTGGAGTGTCCCCATCCGTCAATAATAGAATGACCCAATTATATTTCACACATCAGTCATATTTAGCTCCATTGCGGCTCTTTAAGATGGGTCGGAATGTTTGAGATGTCATTTGCTGGAAGCAATCTTCATACACATGGTTTGGGGTTGCCCCATTATTCAGTCTTACTGGAGCCAGGTAACGTCGCTGTTGACTTCTCTAGTGCAATCCTCTGTTCCTCTCAATCCCTTAGTTTGCTTATTTGGGGTGCTAGATGATGAAGCCTGGGGACACCATGTTAAGATTTTTCTACGTGAGACACTCTTTCTGGCTAGGAAGGTGTTGGCATTGTGTTCCGGAACACAGCGAAATAGTTTCGGGACATAGTGCGCCGGCGCATGTGCACTAATGCTTTTTGGCTTTGCCCGCAGTTGGGCAAAGCATACTGCGCGTGCGCAAGGCAAGATTGCCTTGCGCAGGCGTGCACTACAGAGGACAGAGAATGAACTTCAATCCAATATTGCGGCCAGCATGCAGCCAGCGGGTAACGAAAGGGTGAATCAAACACCCGAAAACCCTGCCCCTATTACCGTAAACCAGTCCCACCAAATTCAGGTGACAGACTCCCTTTAACGCGAAGCCACAGGATGTAAATTTCTATCTGGAATTTCATGATTCGTTTTCCTCAGGTCATTTGATATGGTGACCACCTGGGAATTGCTTGCCTGTCATTGCACTGTTGCAGGTTTTCCCGGGTCTGGGGCTTTTTCCCTGTCCCTAAAGCTAGGGGTGCCCTAGCTATTTTTGCTCCTCGTATTACTTCTGATGGTGAAGATGTTGGTGCCGCATACCTTGCTGAGCTACTGAATCCATCCTTATCAGTACCCTCCCCCACTCAGGGAAGTGGGGAGTTGTGTGTAAGCATACACAAACCAGACTAACAAGGGAAGACGTACAGGGAAAAATGAAAATATCAATCATACAAATATGCACTCAAAGAATGGAACACCAGGAAGTGAAGGAGGAAGGAAAAAACAAATATGAGAGGATGCGGATATGTTCACAGACAAATCGCCAAGCAACAATCTTCTAAACAATACTCAAAAGGCCCCCCATGCAACCAACATCTCCAACTCCAGAACCAGGCAGTATGAAACTAAAACCAGCAATCCCTGATTGCTAGAGGCAAGTTTATATAGCAGAGGGGAGTGGCCAACACTGAACAGCTGAGATCATCAAAGTTGGAAAGCTTCAGGAGCTCTCAGGTGAGCAGATTAACCCCTGCATGGCTAGAAGAAACCTGTACTGTTTAATATAAAGGAGACATGTTTCTAATAAGTACAGGAGAACATGAAATCAGAAGACTCTAATGTGGTCAGAGGAATCCGAATATGCGGCAGACGCAGGAGGACAGGAACCATCCAGCTTATTGAGGACAGGGACCATCCAGCTAATTGAGGAGAGACCATCCAGCTTATTGAGGAGAGGGACCATCCTGCTTATTGAGGAGAGGGACCATACAGCTTGTTATCAGCACACAGTCCTGCACCTCTGATTTTGAGGCAATGGCCGGGGTCATATGCGAGGGTCGCTATGTGTCCCCCAGGATGCGCAAAGAAGCATATTGAGGCCGCAGGAGTGCATTGCAGTCACAGGCATAGCTGTGTTTGCAGTGCAAAATAAAAGTGAGTATTGGTCGTGGGCAAACTGTGTCCAAGGCAGATTTAGGAAAATCTGCCGTTGGCTTTTATTTTTGAAACGGACCACAGGAAGGTAGTGGGGCGGTCCATTGGTTTTTCCACCAACATAGAAGAGGATTCTTTACTGTTAGGGCAGTGAGAATCTGGAATTGCTTGCCTGAGGAGGTGGTGATGGCGAACTCAGTCGAGGGGTTCAAGAGAGGCCTGGATGTCTTCCTGGAGCAGAACAATATTGTATCATACAATTATTAGGTTCTGTAGAAGGACGTAGATCTGGGGATTTATTATGATGGAATATAGGCTGAACTGGATGGACAAATGTCTTTTTTCGGCCTTACTAACTATGTTACTATGTTACTATGTATTTCCTCCCCAGGCTGGGTTTTCCATGTGGCCTACGGCCACACCTTCTTCTTTAAAAACCCTTGTAGCAGTGGGTTGGGTGTGTCAGTGTGGAGTTTGCAAGGTGCAGAGCAGAAGGCTCTGCCATAGCCTCAGCCTGTGTAAGGGAACACAGCACCAAGCTGAGCGATCTCCTAGCACCCCACAGCTTAATACGGTGGCGGCCGCATTTACGGTTTGCGGATACCGTTTGTTTTGTTTACGAGTTTTGGACAGTAAACCTGTGTTTACTTTGAACTCCTCTGGGTCACTGCCTCATCACTGCCCAGTGAGGACACTGCTGCACTACAGATGTATGGGTGGCAGTAGTGCCTATGGCAGGGGCAGCGCACACATTAAAGGCGCCATCAATGCTGAGCGTTGCATAGAGGTTTTTACAACATTTGCTCCATGCAGACAGTGAATACCAACACAATTACTGAGCAGGTGTGAGTGAAAGATACTGCTCAGTACTGAATGCCAGCAAAAAAATTGTGCTAAAAAGTTTCATAAAATGTAAATATTTATTCTAATGCATAATAAAATCCTGATTAACAAAACTGAATTTAGCTAGCAAAAAGGAACAGGTCTAACAAGTGAAGAAATGTGTACTTATACCCAGTGATGAGACCAATGGGGAGTGTGTATAGAATGCACAGAAGACCCCTACGCACATTTCACCTTAAGTTTCATCAGGGCACATGTCCTTCTTTTCTGAGATGCACAAAACTACGGTCAAACGCGATTTTATGCATGTTTAAAAAAAAACGGACACCGTTTGATCCCAGGCCAGACATGTCCACAGTGTCTCCATCTGCCTCATTATAGGGAATCTTCCGCTGGGGGTTCCGTCTAAATCATGTATTTCAGAGATTTACATGGAAATCCCAGTGTAAGCGCTCAGTGTAGCGTGCAGGATAAGGTCTCCTTCCCACGTCCTGATATTTCCAATACTGGAAAAAACAATATCGGGGATATTCGTGGGTGTGTGTTTCATACGTGTGGCAACTGTGTGTTGCCTTTGTGCCACATCAGTATCGCACGTACCGGCGCTTGAGAAAAGCCGGCACAGTTTGTATTGTTCTCAGGCACTGAAGACAGCAAGAGCAAGGGACAATGTTGAGTTGTATTCAGCCCCGCTGTTTACATCGACTGTAAAATAAAGAATTAAATAAAAAATCCAATTATACTCGCCTTAACGCCTAATCCCCTGAAGCCATTGTCCCCTGTAAACAAACACATGAAAACAACAATATCCCTGGCATGTCTGAGGCTGAAATTATCCATCTGTGTGACACTGGCACATCAGCGTGAGGGGTGTCCTGAGGCGACCGTTCACACTGAAGAGCTGGGGAGCATGACTCTGATCACACACGGAAAATGCTTTTTTTGCGTTGCCATATTTTAAAGCTATTATTTCCCTATATTTCTGCCCACAGAGTCATGCGAACGGTGCGAACTTTCAAATGCCCCTCCCCCTTGCCAAACTTTTCCCATGAATTCCCCTCACTAACCCTCTATTTAATGCGCTATTTTGGATAGCATACAAGGTTTATATATACAGTCCACAATTCTGTTATTCGGCAGCTGGTCAGTGGACAGCTCAGGAAATGCTGCTGCACTCAGATCGCCACAGATCTAGAGAGTTTTTATGGGACAATAATAAATTCTTAATAAAATACAACACTTAGAGCACAGTACTGGGCAATCTAGTGTGGGGTGTATTGGGTGTACTGGTCGGCTCTGGAGCATGCGCACTGCACATTCTGAATCTGGAGAGTACACCCAATACTCCCCCACACTGCAAAGGACCGGAAATGATGCGCTGCAGTGTCACACCAGGAAGGAAATGGCCTGGGAATGCGCTTGGAATTGGAGCGATGGATGAATGCCCAAAGCTGGGTGACCCCCTAAGCACTCCGGTCCCTGTCGCAGCTGCGACCTCAGTAGTTACACCCCTGCATACTACAGATGGTGAACTTTGATTTTTGCCTTGTTGAATGATTGGTGCATTGATGAACATGGATTTAAAGTGCCTGTTAAATATCTCAGCCTTTTCTTTGTCCTCTGTGATTATCTTGTTATTGTCATCTTTTATGGGGCTGATAACATCTTTTTTTTTCTTTTTGGCATTGATGTATTTATAAACATCTTTGGGAATTAGTTTAATGTCTCTGGCGATTTGTTTCTCTGTAGATAACTTTGCTAGCCTGATTTCTTTATTTACATTTCTTACTTAGATCTTTATACTCCTGAAATGCTATTTCTGTATTCTCGGCTTTCAAGATAATGCCACATTCAAGAAGCTTATTAACCCTTCAGGTGCTTCACGAGAACTAAAGCAATGTGGAAGGAAAAAATTAACTTTTAACTTTTTTTTCACAAAAAAATTACTTCAGACCCAAACTTTATTTTCACAAGGGTATCAGGAGAAAATGGACCACAAAATTTGTTGTGCAATTTCTCCTGAGTACGTTGATACCCTGTATGTGGGGGATAGCCACTATTTTGGCGCACAGCAGGGCTTAGAATGGAGGGAGCACCATTTGACTTTTTGAACGCAAAATTGGCTGGAATTAGTGATGAGCGAGTATACTCATTGCTCGGGTTTTCCTGAGCACGCTCAGGTGGTCTCCAAGTATTTGTAACTGCTTGGAGATTTAGTTTTCGTTGCCTCAGCTGCATGATTTACAGCTGATAGCCAGCTTGAATACATGTGGGGATTCCCTAGCAACCAGGCAACCCCCACATGTACTCAGGCTGGCTAAAAGCTGTAAATCATTCAGCTGAGGCAATGAAAACTAAATCTCCGAGCAGTTACAAATACTCAGAGACCACCCGAGTAACGAGTACACTCGCTCATCACTAGCTGGAATCTATCCAAGTCACGTTTGAAAACCCCCTGATGTGCCTAAACTGTGGGAACTCCCAAATTTTAACTTCAGCCCTAACCCCACAACACAACCCTAACCCCAACCCTTACCATAACACAGCCGTAACCCCAGCCCTAGCCCTAACTGCAAAGAATGGAAAAAAATTATGGACAAAAAATTAGAGGTAAGCTATAGGCTGGACCACTGTGACTGATTGGACGTGGTATATCTCGATTTTTCCAAAGCGTTTGATACCGTGCCGCACAAGAGGTTGGTACACAAAATGAGAATGCTTGGTCTGGGGGAAAATGTGTGTAAATGGGTTAGTAACTGGCTTAGTGATAGAAAGCAGAGGGTGGTTATAAATGGTATAGTCTCTAACTGGGTCGCTGTGACCAGTGGGGTACCGCAGGGGTCAGTATTGGGACCTGTTCTCTTCAACATATTCATTAATGATCTGGTAGAAGGTTTACACAGTAAAATATCGATATTTGCAGATGATACAAAACTATGTAAAGCAGTTAATACAAGAGAAGATAGTATTCTGCTACAGATGGATCTGGATAAGTTGGAAACTTGGGCTGAAAGGTGGCAGATGAGGTTTAACAATGATAAATGTAAGGTTACACACATGGGAAGAAGGAATCAATATCACCATTACACACTGAACGGGAAACCACTGGGTAAATCTGACAGGGAGAAGGACTTGGGGATCCTAGTTAATGATAAACTTACCTGGAGCAGCCAGTGCCAGGCAGCAGCTGCCAAGGCAAACAGGATCATGGGGTGCATTAAAAGAGGTCTGGATACACATGATGAGAGCATTATACTGCCTCTGTACAAATCCCTAGTTAGACCGCACATGGAGTACTGTGTCCAGTTTTGGGCACCGGTGCTCAGGAAGGATATAATGGAACTAGAGAGAGTACAAAGGAGGGCAACAAAATTAATAAAGGGGATGGGAGAACTACAATACCCAGATAGATTAGCGAAATTAGGATTATTTAGTCTAGAAAAAAGACGACTGAGGGGCGATCTAATAACCATGTATAAGTATATAAGGGGACAATACAAATATCTCGCTGAGGATCTGTTTATACCAAGGAAGGTGACGGGCACAAGGGGGCATTCTTTGCGTCTGGAGGAGAGAAGGTTTATTCAGTCGCCATGACAGCACAACGAGAGAGGGGATCCGCCCTTCAGGGACAGGAAACCTACAGACATAAAAAGGGCGGTACCTCTCTCCTATGTCAGTTTGGTTTCCTGTCCCTGACAGCGGAACCTCTTCAGACAGGCCCTGGGAAGAGGGTCGAAGCTAAGAAGATATCCCCACTCCTGGCAGACCGGTGCAGGTAGCGGGGGCCCCCTACCTCGGCCTGTTCAGGAGGCAGGAAGCACCACACGGCAAGGGGACTGCTCGGTGTAGGTGGCAGCAGGAGGAAGCAGCCTCTGACATATAGGCTAGCTTCTGAGGCGTCCGCAGCGCAAGGTACCTGTGGAGTTTGTGCTTGGCTGCTAGGGTCCCGGGAGTCAGTCTGTGCCAGGCGGGGTGGCGGCGTTGGTCCGGGGAGGTGTCTGCTGGCGTCCTGGTCCGCGTGTCGGCTTGGCGCCGCCGCCGCGTCCGGAAGGGGCGTGTCCGGATGACGCGGCGAGCGGCGCGGCCGGATGATGCGGCTGGGCATGCGCAGTAGCGTCATCTCCGGCTAATGGCGGCGCCCAGCTGCGGGGACAGTCGGGGCTTCGGGGAGGGGTAGCGCAGCGCAGTGGCGGACGGTCGATTACCACCTGGGATTCCCTGCTGGCACCCTTCCGGGGGCGGTACCTTGGGGGCATTATTTAAACCCCTTCCCGACCCATGACGCCACGTAGGCGTCATGAAAGTCGGTGCCAATCCGACCCATGACGCCTATGCGGCGTCATGGAAAGATCGCGTCCCTGCAGGCCGGGTGAAAGGGTTAACTCCCATTTCACCCGATCTGCAGGGACAGGGGGAGTGGTAGTTTAGCCCAGGGGGGGTGGCTTCACCCCCTCGTGGCTACGATCGCTCTGATTGGCTGTTGAAAGTGAAACTGCCAATCAGAGCGATTTGTAATATTTCACCTATTATAACGGGTGAAATATTACAATCCAGCCATGGCCGATGCTGAAATATCATCGGCCATGGCTGGAAATACTAATGTGCCCCCACCCCACCCCACCGATCGCCCCCGCAGCCCCCCGATCTAGCCGGTACACTGCTCCGGCTCCCCTCCGTCCAGTGCTCCGCTCCCCCCCGTGCTCTTGTCCGCTCCCCCCGTGCTCCAATCACCCCCCCTGCACTCCGATCCACCCCCCCCGTGCTCCATTCCAGCCCCCCCGTGCTCCATTCCAGCCCCCCGTGCTCCGTTCCACTCCTCCCGCGCTCCGATTCCCCCCCCGTGCTCCGATCCCCCCCCCCCCCCGTGGTCCCCCCCCACCCCATCATACTTACCGATCCAGCCGGGGTCCCGTCCGTCTTCTCCCTGGGCGCCGCCATCTTCCAAAATGGCGGGCGCATGTGCAGTGCGCCCGCCGAATCGGCCGGCCGGCAGATTCGTTCCAAAGTGCATTTTGATCACTGAGATATAATCTATCTCAGTGATCAAAATAAAAAAAATAATAAATGACCCCCCCCCTTTGTCACCCCCATAGGTAGGGACAATAAAAAAATAAAGAAATTTTTTTTTTCCACTAATGTTAGAATAGGGTTAGGGTTAGGGGTAGGGTTAGGGGTAGGGCCAGGGTTAGGGGTAGGGTTAGGGGTAGGGTTAGGGGTAGGGTTAGGGATAGGGTTAGGGTTTCGGTATGTGCACACGTATTCTGGTCCTCTGCGGATTTTTCCGCTGCGGATTTGATAAATCCGCAGTGCTAAACCGCTGCGGATTTATGGCGGATTTACCGCGTTTTTTTCTGCGCATTTCACTGCGGTTTTACAACTGCGATTTTCTATTGGAGCAGTTGTAAAACCGCTGCGGAATCCGCACAAAAGAAGTGACATGCTGCGGAATGTAAACCGCTGCGTTTCCGTGCAGTTTTTCCGCAGCATGTGTACAGCGATTTTTGTTTCCCATAGGTTTACATTGAACTGTAAACTCATGGGAAACTGCTGCGGATCCGCAGCGTTTTCCGCAGCGTGTGCACATACCTTTAGAATTAGGCTATGTGCACACGGTGCGGATTTGGCTGCGGATTCGCAGCAGTTTTCCATCAGGTTTACAGTACCATGTAAACATATGAAAAACCAAATTCGCTGTGCCCATGGTGCGGAAAATACCGCGCGGAAACGCTGCATTGTATTTTCCGCAGCATGTCAATTCTTTGTGCGGATTCCGCAGCGTTTTACACCTGTTCCTCAATAGGAATCCGCAGGTGAAATCCGCACAAAAAACACTGGAAATCCGCGGAAAATCCGCAGGTAAAACGCAGTGCCTTTTACCCGCGGATTTTTCAAAAATGGTGCGGAAATATCTCACACGAATCCGCAACGTGGGCACATAGCCTTAGGGTTAGGGTTGGAATTAGGGTTGTGGTTAGGGTTAGGGGTGTGTTGGGGTTAGGGTTAGGGGTGTGTTGCGGTTAGGGTTGTGATTAGGGTTACGGCTACAGTTGGGATAAGGGTTAGGGGTGTGTTGGAGGTAGAATTGAGGGGTTTCCACTGTTTAGGCACATCAGGGGTCTCCAAACGCAACATGGCGCCACCATTGATTCCAGCCAATCTCGTATTCAAAAAGTCAAATGGTGCTCCCTCACTTCCGAGCCCTGAAGTGTGCCCAAACAGTGGTTTACCCCCACATATGGGGTATCAGTCTACTCAGGACAAACTGCGCAACAATTACTGGGGTCCAATTTCTCCTGTTACCCTTGTGAATCTAAAAAAATGCTTGCTAAAACATCATTTTTGAGGAAAGAAAAATGATTTTTTATTTTCACGGCTCTGCGTTGTAAACGTCTGTGAAGCACTTGGGGGTTCAAAGTGCTCACCACATATCTAGATAAGTTCCTTGGGGGGTCTAGTTTCTAAAATGGGGTCACTTGTGGGGGTTTCTACTGTTTAGGCACACCAGGGGCTCTGCAAACGCAACGTGACACCCGCAGACCATTCCATCAAAGTCTGCATTTCAAAAGTCACTACTTCCCTTCTGAGCCCCGACGTGTGCCCAAACAGTGGTTTACCCCCACTCATGGGGTATCAGCGTATTCAGGAGAAACTGGACAACAACTTTTGGGGTCCAATTTCTCCTGTAACCCTTGGGAAAATAAAAAATTCTGGGCTAAATAATTATTTTTGAGGAAAGAAAACGTATTTATTATTTTCACGGCTCTGCATTATAAACTTCTATGAAGCGCTTGGGGGTTCAAAGTGCTCACCACACATCTAGATAAGTTCCTTTCGGGGTCTAGTTTCCAAAATGGGGTCACTTGTGGGGGGTTTCTACTGTTAAGCCACATCAGGGGCTCTGCAAACGCAACGTGACGCCCGCAGAGCATTCCATCAAAGTCTGCATTTCAAAACGTCACTACTTCACTTCCGAGCCTCGGCATGTGCCCAAACAGTGGTTTACCCCCTCATATGGGGTATCAGCGTACTCAGGAGAAACTGGACAACAACTTTTGGGGTCCAATTTCTTCTGTAACCCTTGGGAAAATAAAAAGTTCTGGGCTAAATAATTATTTTTGAGGAAAGAAAACGTATTTATTATTTTCACGGCTCTGCATTATAAACTTCTATGAAGCACTTGGGGGTTCAAAGTGCTCACCACACATCTAGATAATTTCCTTTGGGGGTCTAGTTTCCAAAATGGGGTCACTTGTGGGGGGTTTCTACTGTTAAGCTACATCAGGGGCTCTGCAAACGCAACGTGACGCCCACAGAGCATTCCATCAAAGTCTGCATTTCAAAACGTCACTACTTCACTTCCGAGCCCCGGCATGTGCCCAAACAGTGATTTACCCCCACATATGGGGTATCAGCGTACTCAGGAGAAACTGGACAACAACTTTTGGGGTCAAATTTCTCCTGTTACCCTTGGGAAAATAAAAAATTGCAGGCTAAAAGATCATTTTTGATAAAATAATTTTTTTTTTTTATTTTCATGGCTCTGCGTTATAAACTTCTGTGAAGCACTTGGGGGTTCAAAGTCCTCACCACACATCTAGATTAGTTCCTTTGGGGGTCTAGTTTCCAAAATGGTGTCATTTCTGGGGGATCTCCAATGTTTAGGCACACAGGGGCTCTCCAAACGTGACATGGTGTCCGCTAATGATTGGAGCTAATTTTCCATTTAAAAAGCCAAATGGCGTGCCATCCCTTCCGAGCCCTGCCGTGCGCCCAAACAGTGGTTTACCCCCACATATGGGGTATCAGCATACTCAGGACAAACTGGACAACAATATTTGGGGTCCAATTTCTCCTATTATCCTTGGCAAAATAGGAAATTCCAGGCTAAAAAATCATTTTTGAGGAAAGAAAAATTATTTTTTATTTTCATGGCTCTGCGTTATAAACTTCTGTGAAGCACCTGGGGGTTTAAAGTGCTCAATATGCATCTAGATAAGTTCCTTGGGGGGTCTAGTTTCCAAAATGGGGTCACTTGTGGGGGAGCGCCAATGTTTAGGCACACAGGAGCTATCCAAACGCGACATGGTGTCCGCTAACGATGGAAATAATTTTTCATTCAAAAAGTCAAATGGCGCTCCTTCCCTTCCGAGCCTTACCATGTGCCCAAACAGTGGTTTACCCCCACATATGAGGTATCGGCGTACTCAGGAGAAATTGCCCAACACATTTTAGGATCCATTTTATCCTGTTGCCCATGTGAAAATGAAAAAATTGAGGCTAAAAGAATTTTTTTGTGAAAAAAAAAGTACTTTTTCATTTTTACGGATCAATTTGTGAAGCACCTGGGGGTTCAAAGTGCTCACTATGCATCTAGATAAGTTCCTTGGGATGTCTAGTTTCCAAAATGGGGTCACTTGTGGGGGAGCTCCAATTTTTAGGCACACGGGGGCTTTCCAAACGTGACATGGTGTCCGCTAAAGAGTGGAGCCAATTTTTGATTCAAAAAGTCAAATGGCGCTCCTTCCCTTCCAAGCCCTGCCGTGCGCCCAAACAGTGGTTTACCCCCACATATGAGATATCAGCGTACTCCAATATGTCACGAAAAAACAATCTCAGAACCGCTAGGATCCGTTGAAGCGTTCCTGAGTTATTACCTCATAAAGGGACACTGGTCAGAATTGCAAAAAACGGCAAGGTCTTTAAGGTCAAAATAGGCTGGGTCATGAAGGGGTTAATGCTGCAAGCTGGGATGGTCAGTGTTCCTTGCCCATTCCATAATGGAGTCGCCAGAAGGGACTATCGACAGCCAGCAGCAGGAGCCGCAGCAGCAGCACCAGCAATCAGATAAGCCTCGAAGAAGCTCCCAGCGTCGGTTTAGTGGCAGTAGCCGCGCTGGTGGAGCTAAGGAGGCTTGGATTTCTATACCAAAGTCCTCAAGCCGTAAGGATTTGCCGGCTACGAAGGACCCCCCATCTACGGTACCACTCATTACTGGACGGGGTAAGTGATCTTCGTGAAAGTCCACTTAGTGATGATTGTATTCCCCTTGTTTTTTTTCCTCTATCAGGGGAGGAAAAGTTTGTCCAAAGCCAAACATAGGCAGTGTGCCGAATGTGCAGAGCTGCTTCCGGATGGGCATTTGAAAAAGTTGTGTAAAATATGTATCCAACGCCTGCTGGAGGAGGAGGCGCCTGATCTGACCTCTATAATAAGAGAGATGGTTAGACAGGAAATTAAAGGTTCCGTGAGATCCAAGTCTCGGGGAACGGAAGTTAAAAGATCATCCCCTTTATCTGATGTAAATTCGGACTCAGGTGAACTGAGCTCAGGGTCTCTTCCGTCTACTTCCTCCTCTGAGGATCTGGAGTCTAGTCGAGCCTGTTTGTCCCTAGATAGGGTTAACCATCTAGTTAAAGCAGTTAACAGCACAATGGGGATAGAAGATACCTAGTCAGAATGTTCCATTCAGGATGTTATGTTCAAAGGTATTGAGCGGAAATCCCGAAGAGCCTTTCCAGTGATTGACAAAATCAAGTCGCTAATCTCAAAGGAATGGAAGAAACCAGAAAGGAAGGGATCGCTTCCACCAGCCTTTAAAAGAAGGTATCCCTTTGAGGAGGCAGCTTCATCCTCATGGGATAAAGTTCCGAAACTGGATGCGGCAGTCGCCAAGGCATGCAAGAAAACATCTCTCCCCTTTGACGACTTGGGGAACTTGAAGGACCCATTAGATAGAAAAGCCGACATCTTCCTTAAAGGAGCTTGGGAGACTTCGGCGGGGTCCTTGAGGCCAGCTATAGCAGCCACCTGTACCGCTCGGTCCTTGATGGTATGGTTAGGTCACCTCGAAGATCAGCTCAGGGATAATGTCCCTAGGACGGAAATATTGTCCTCTATGCCTATAATCCAGGATGCCGCAGCTTTCCTTTCGGATGCATCAGCAGACTCTGTCAGGTTGGCTGCCAGGTCCTCGGCGTTATCCAATGCAGCCCGGAGAGCGCTATGGATAAAATGCTGGCCAGGGGACTTACAAGCCAGAACAAAATCATGTAGCATTCCCTGTGAAGGAGCTCACTTATTCGGACCGGTCCTAGACGAGCTATTGGAAAAAGCAGGGGATAATAAAAAACGCTTTCACTTCCTATGAAGACCCTTCTACAGACGGGACTATAATAGAGGATGGTCTAACCGCAGAAGACCATATAGAGACTCTAACAGAGAATCTACTAGATACGACAGCAGCAGAAGGAGGGGTAGAGGATTTATGTTTAATCCTTCACGAGATGTTAAGAAACCGCAATGACTAGCGGACCAGGTGGGGGGTAGGCTTTCGGCCTTCTACCCAGCCTGGGTGCGGATTACAAACAATCCATGGATTCTAAGCATTGTGGCGGAGGGCCTAACCTTTGACTTCCACCATACTCCTCGGGACAAATTTATGTTGACACCTGTTCGTTCCTCCTCTACAGAGCAGTTGGCGCTGGAGTCTGAGGTCCGGGAACTCCAACGGAAGAAAGTTCTAATCAAAGTCCCTACAGGCGAGGAAGGTAGGGGGTTTTATTCCCCTCTGTTCCTGGTCAAAAAACCTGATGGTTCATATCGCACCATTATCAATTTGAAAGGCCTGAACAATTTTTTGTTGATACCCTCCTTCAAAATGGAGTCGGTCAAGACAGCAGTAAAATTACTCTTTAACCATTGTTTTATGGTTGTCTTAGATCTCAAAGACGCCTATTACCATATACCAATACATATAGATCATCAGAGGTTTCTTAGGGTGGCGGTTTCACTAGCTGGCACGATAGAACATTATCAATATCAGGCACTTCCCTTCGGAGTCGCAATTGCACCCCGGGTGTTCACAAAAATCATGGTGGAGGTTATGGCGCACTTGCATGAACAGGATATATTGATAGTCCCTTACCTGGATGATTTGCTAATTGTGGGTCATTCTGAGTCGCATTGCAAAGACCAACTACAAAAGGTCATGAATGCGTTACACAAATTGGGCTGGATAGTCAATATCAAAAAGTCGCGCCTTCAGCCCCTAAAAGTACAAGAGTTCCTGGGATATGTTATAGACTCTAGTCAGCAGGAATGTCGCCTGCCGGACGCAAAAGTTGCTAAGGTTAAGCAGTTGGTCACCAGGGCAATAAATAATCCCTTAGTATCGGTCAGAAGTGCGATGTCGATCTTGGGTTCTCTTACGTCCTGTATCCCGGCGGTTCTCTGGGCACAGTTCCACACAAGGACTCTACAGTGGGACGTGCTACACAATTCCCGTCGTCTAAGAGCTCACCTCGACAGTAAATTCACACTTTCTACGGAGACTACACATTCTCTTGGTTGGTGGACTCACACTTCGAATCTACGCAGGGGGGTCCCTTGGATAAATCATATATCTAGAGTATTAACTACGGACGCTAGCCCCAAGGGGTGGGGGGCTCACTTAGGGGAGGATTGGGTTCAGGGACTATGGTCTCAGTCTGAACAGGACTCTTCCTCCAACTTGAAAGAGCTGTTGGCGGTAAAACATGCCTTAAATAAATTCCTTGTACCCCTACAGGGTCGACACGTCAGGCTATTGTCAGACAATCGGGTAACTGTGGCCTACATTAATCGTCAAGGTGGCACGCGATCCAGTTCATTGATGGAGGTCGCAAATCATATCTTTCAGGTGGCCCAAGTACATCTTCTCTCCCTGACGGCGCTTCATATAAAAGGAAGTATCAATACCAAAGCCGACTATCTAAGCCGCAACATGCTCAGACAGGGAGAGTGGTCGTTAAATCCAGCCATTTTCAACCAGATAATTCAGTTATGGGGTTGTCCGGAGATAGACCTTTTTGCCAGCAGGGGGAACAAAAAATTACACCAATTCTGCTCCCTAAATCCAAAAGACAACCCATACGCTGTGGACGCTCTGCTGATATCTTGGCGCTTCAGGCTCGCATATGCTTTTCCCCCTCTAAATCTGATTCCTTTAGTTCTGAGGAAGATTCGGGAGGACAGGGCCCAGGTAATCTTGATAGCCCCATTTTGGCCCAAGAGGGCTTGGTTTCCTTGGCTGAGGAAGATGTCTGTCTGCCAACCATGGATTCTTCCAGAGCTACCAGATCTGCTCTCCCAGGGGCCAATCCTCCATCCTCAAGTAGCCAACTGACACCTAGCGGCATGGAACTTGAGAGGTCCTTACTGAGGGGAAAAGGATTCTCTCAGAATCTGATAAATACACTCCTTAAAAGTAGGAAACCCTCTACAACGAGCATTTATGTTAGAGTGTGGAGAAAATTTTTATCATATTCAGGGGCTCAAATTGACCAAAAACCATGTATAAACCAGATTCTCAAATTTTTACAAAAAGGCCTAGAAATGGGCTTGGCCACAAGTACTCTTAGAGTTCAGGTGTCAGCGCTAGGAGCATTATATAATCTTAATTTAGCCAGTAATCACTGGATTTCTAGATTTTTTAAAGCAGTCACTAGGTCTAGACCAATTGTTAAACAAAGGTTAGTCCCATGGGACCTAAATTTCGTACTCTCAGCTCTAACGCAAGCCCCATTCGAGCCCATTGATACCATCCCTGTAAAGATCCTTTCAATCAAAACAGCCCTGTTGGTTGCTCTCACATCTGCTAGAAGGGTTAGTGATCTGCAGGCACTCTCCAGACATCCACCATACATGCAGGTTAGGGAGGATAGGGTAATATTGAAACCCGATCCCCTATATCTTCCTAAAGTTGCGTCAAAATTTCACAGGGTATAGGAGGTAGTCCTACCCTCTTTTTGCTCCAACCCTGCTAACGATAAAGAACGTAAATTTCATTGTTTAGATGTGAGAAGATGCCTCCTTAGATATATTGAAGTTTCAGATGCCTGGAAAAAAGATAACTCTTTATTTGTAGCCTATCAAGGGGTGAGGAAGGGTCTTAGGGTATCTAAAAACACTCTAGCCAGATGGATTAGGGAGGCGATCTCTCTCGCTTATACAGCAGGTGGCAACGAAGTTCCAGATGGTATAAAGGCACACTCCACGCGGGCCGTAGCATCTTCCTGGGCGGAGAGGTCAGAGGTATCGATCGAAGACATATTTAAGGCGGCCACATGGTCTTCTCCTTCTACCTTTCTTAGGGTACCGTCACACTATACGATTTACCTACGATCACGACCAGCGATATGACCTGGCCGTGATCGTAGGTAAATCGTAGTGTGGTCGCTGGGGAGCTGTCACACAGACAGCTCTCCAGCGACCAACGATGCCGAGGTCCTGGGTAACCAGGGTAAACATCAGGTAACTAAGCGCAGGACCGCGCTTAGTAACCCGATGTTTACCCTGGTTACAAGTGTAAAACTAAAAAAAAAAAAAACAGCACATACTTACATCTGGTGTCCGTCACGTCCCTTGCCGTCTGCTTCCCGCTCTGTGACTGCCGGCCGTAAAGTGAAAGTGAAAGCACAGCGGTGACGTCACCGCTGTGCTCTGCTTTCACTTTACGGCCGGCAGTCACAGTGCGGGAAGCAGACGGCAAGGGACCTGACGGACACCAGAATGTAAGTATGTGCTGTTTGTTTTTTTTTTAGTTTTACACTTGTAACCAGGGTAAACATCGGGTTACTAAGCGCGGCCCTGCGCTTAGTTACCCGATGTTTACCCTGGTTACAAGCGAACGCATCGCTGGATCGCATCGCTAGATCGGTGTCACACACACCGATCTAGCGATGACAGCGGGAGATCCAGCGATGAAAGAAAGTTCCATACGATCTGCTACGACGTACGATTATCAGCAGGATCCCTGATCGCTGCTGCGTGTCAGACACAGCGATATCGTAACGATATCGCTGGAACGTCACGAATCGTACCGTCGTAGCGATCAAAATGGCATAGTGTGACGGTACCCTTAGACACTACAGATTAGATCTGGGTAGTTCCTCGGACCTCACGTTTGGGAGAAGAGTGCTAGAAGCTATTATCCCCCCCTAAATCTTTCGTCTCTGAAAGTCTCTCGTTGTGCTGTCATGGCGACTGAATAAATACGTACGCTACTCACCTGGTAGCAGTGTTTTTTCAGGAGCCATGACAGCACCCTTAGATTCCCTACCCTATATTTTTGGATGTTTCAATACCCTGTTGGTTTTGCGTTAAATTCCATGTTCACTGGCATAATAAAATGTATTTATATACATGCTGCATCTGTGTTACTAACCAAGGTGGTCCTCTCATGCTCTGGAAACAACTGACGTGGGAGAGAGGTACCGCCCTTTTTATGTCTGTAGGTTTCCTGTCCCTGAAGGGCGGATCCCCTCTCTCGTTGTGCTGTCATGGCTCCTGAAAAAACACTGCTACCAGGTGAGTAGCGTATGTATTTTTCCACCAACATAGAAGAGGATTCTTTACTGTTAGGGCAGTGAGAATCTGGAATTGCTTGCCTGAGGAGGTGGTGATGGCGAACTCAGTCGAGGGGTTCAAGAGAGGCCTGGATGTCTTCCTGGAGCAGAACAATATTGTATCATACAATTATTAGGTTCTGTAGAAGGACGTAGATCTGAGAATTTATTATGATGGAATATAGGCTGAACTATGTTATTTTATTATTTTTATCTAACTAAGGGGGTGACAAAGAGGGATTTGATTTACTATTTTTTATTTTGATCACTGTGATAGGGTCTATCAAAGTGATCAAAATGAACCAATAGGAAAAATCTATTGTTTCTGAGTGCCAGCCGGCAGATCACAGCGGGCGCGCTGCGCATGCATCCACCATTTAGTTTCCAGGAAGATGACGCGGAGAGGCCTGAGGATGGAGCAGTAGGGTCCGGGGATGCTCGGGGGATCACATTTCTCTCTCTTCTGGTATGCTGGATCATATCAGAGGAGAGTGAAATTAATGGAAAAACAGACTTTTTTTGTGATCGCCGTTATTCGGAGACTGGGAATGGGAAAAGCCGACCTGAATTATGTTCTCCGGGTAGCCAAGACCCCAGAGATTTTCCGACACTGGGGGGCGCTATACACTTATTTCTCAGCGCCATTAAAAAGCGGCGCTGAGAAATAAGACTCCTTATCTGACGCTGTTATAAAGCATATTGGCAGTCGTTAAAGGGTTAAACTTTGTACTGTCTGATTTATCATACTGGTTTCATTTTATTCCTTCACATTTTATTAGCAGAGGGTACACGTTTCCTGCAGGATTCTAGTAGCTTTTGCTTAAACTGCCCCATTTATGGTCGGTATCCCCAGTTACCATGACGTGATCCCAGTCTACATCATTAAGCTCTTCCCCTAATTTATTGAAATCAGCTTTCCTAAAGTCCCAGGTTTTGGTATTTCCCCTTGTAAATGTTTGATTGAAAATAGTCTATTACCTCCCCTGATCTATGTGACAGGACTAGATCCAGCAGAGAGCGGCCATCACACAGCTCTACCTGGAGAGCAGAGAGCGGCCATCACACAGCTCTACAGGGAGAGCAGAGAGCGGCCATCACACAGCTCTACAGGGAGAGCAGAGAGCGGCCATCACACAGCTCTACAGGGAGAGCAGAGAGCAGCCATCACACAGCTCTACAGGGAGAGCAGAGAGCGGCCATCACTCACAGCTCTACAGGGAGAGCAGAGAGCGGCTATCACACACAGCTCTACAGAGAGAGCAGAGAGCGGCTATCACACACAGCTCTACACCGAGAACAAAGCAGCCATCACACAGCTCTACAGGGAGAGCAGAGAGCGGCCATCACACAGCTCTACAGGGAGAGCAGAGAGCAGCCATCACACAGCTCTACAGGGCGAGCAGAGAGCGGCCATCACACAGCTCTACAGGGAGAGCAGAGAGCGGCCATCACACACAGCTCTACACCGAGAACAAAGCAGCCATCACACAGCTCTACAGGGAGAGCAGAGAGCGGCCATCACACAGCTCTACAGGGAGAGCAGAGAGCGGCCATCACACAGCTCTACAGGGCGAGCAGAGAGCGGCCATCACACAGCTCTACAGGGAGAGCAGAGAGCGGCCATCACTCACAGCTCTACAGGGAGAGCAGAGAGCGGCCATCACACACAGCTCTACAGGGTGAGCAGAGAGCGGCTATCACACACAGCTCTACAGAGAGAGCAGAGAGCGGCCATCACACAGCTCTACCTGGAGAGCAGAGAGCGGCCATCACACAGCTCTACAGGGAGAGCAGAGAGCGGCCATCACACACAGCTCTACACCGAGAACAAAGCAGCCATCACACAGCTCTACAGGGAGAGCAGAGAGCGGCCATCACACAGCTCTACAGGGAGAGCAGAGAGCGGCCATCACACAGCTCTACAGGGCGAGCAGAGAGCGGCCATCACACAGCTCTACAGGGAGAGCAGAGAGCGGCCATCACTCACAGCTCTACAGGGAGAGCAGAGAGCGGCTATCACACACAGCTCTACAGAGAGAGCAGAGAGCGGCTATCACACACAGCTCTACAGAGAGAGCGGCCATCACACAGCTCTACAGGGAGAGCAG
This sequence comes from Ranitomeya imitator, assembly GCF_032444005.1. Classification (NCBI taxonomy): domain Eukaryota; kingdom Metazoa; phylum Chordata; class Amphibia; order Anura; family Dendrobatidae; genus Ranitomeya; species Ranitomeya imitator. The sequence goes on from NC_091290.1 coordinate 157,295,480, forward strand.
AGAGCGGCCATCACACACAGCTCTACAGGGTGAGCAGAGAGCGGCTATCACACACAGCTCTACAGAGAGAGCGGCCATCACACAGCTCTACAGGGAGAGCAGAGAGCGGCCATCGCACACAGCTCTACAGGGAGAGCGGCCATCACACACAGCTCTACAGGGAGAGCAGAGAGCGGCCATCACACACAGCTCTACAGGGAGAGCAGAGAGCGGCCATCACACACAGCTCTACAAGGAGAGCAGAGAGCGGCCATCACACACAGCTCTACAGGGAGAGCAGAGAGCGGCCATCACACACAGCTCTACAGGGAGAGCAGAGAGCGGCCATCACACACAGCTCTACAGGGAGAGCAGAGAGCGGCCATCACACACAGCTCTACAGGGAGAGCAGAGAGCGGCCATCACACACAGCTCTACAGGGCGAGCAGAGAGCGGCTATCACACACAGCTCTACAGAGAGAGCGGCCATCACACAGCTCTACAGGGAGAGCAGAGAGCGGCCATCGCACACAGCTCTACAGGGAGAGCGGCCATCACACACAGCTCTACAGGGAGAGCGGCCATCACACACAGCTCTACAGGGAGAGCAGAGAGCGGCCATCACACACAGCTCTACAGGGAGAGCAGAGAGCGGCCATCACACACAGCTCTACAGGGAGAGCAGAGAGCGGCCATCACACACAGCTCTACAGGGAGAGCAGAGAGCGGCCATCACACACAGCTCTACAGGGAGAGCAGAGAGCGGCCATCACACACAGCTCTACAGGGAAAGCGGCCATCACACACAGCTCTAAAGGGAGAGCGGCCATCACACACAGCTTTACAGGGAGAGCAGAGAGCGGCCATCACACAGCTCTACAGGGAGAGCGGCCATCACACAGCTCTACCGGGAGAGCAGAGAGCGGCCATCACACACAGCTCTACCGGGAGAGCAGAGAGCGGCCATCACACACAGCTCTACCGGGAGAGCAGAGAGCAGCCATCACACAGCTCTACAGGGAGAGCAGCCATCACACAGCTCTACTGGGAGAGCAGACAGCGGCCATCACACACAGCTCTACAGGGAGAGCAGAGAGCGGCCATCACACACAGCTCTACACGGAGAACAGAGAGCATCACACAGATCTACAGGGAGAGCAGAGAGCAGCCATCACACACAGCTCTACAGGGCGAGCAGAGAGCGGCTATCACACACAGCTCTACAGAGAGAGCGGCCATCACACACAGCTCTACACAGAGAACAAAGCAGCCATCACACAGCTCTACAGGGAGAGCAGAGAGCGGCCATCACACACAGCTCTACAGAGAGAGCGGCCATCACACAGCTCTACAGGGAGAGCAGAGAGCGGCCATCGCACACAGCTCTACAGGGAGAGCGGCCATCACACACAGCTCTACAGGGAGAGCAGAGAGCGGCCATCACACACAGCTCTACAGGGAGAGCAGAGAGCGGCCATCACACACAGCTCTACAGGGAGAGCAGAGAGCGGCCATCACACACAGCTCTACACAGAGAACAAAGCAGCCATCACACAGCTCTACAGGGAGAGCAGAGAGCGGCCATCACACACTGCTCTGCAGAGAGATGAGGAGAGCAGAGAGCGGCCATCACACAGCTCTGCAGGGAGATGAGGAGAGCAGAGAGCGGCTATCACACACAGCTCAGCAGTGAAATGAGGAGAGCAGAGAGCGGCCATCACACACAGCTCTGCAGTGAGATGAGGAGAGCAGAGAGTGGTCATCACACACAGCTCTGCAGTAAGATGAGGAGAGCAGAGAGCGGTAATCACACACAGCTCTGCAGTAAGATAAGGAGAGCAAGGAGCGGTCATCACACACAGCTCTGCAGTAAGATGAGGAGAGCAGAGAGCGGTCATCACACACAGCTCTGCAGGGAGATAAGAGCAGAGAGCGTCCATCACACACAGCTCTGCAGAGAGCGGCCATCAAACACAGCTCTGCAGGGAGATGAGGAGAGCAGAGCGGCCATCACACACAGCTTTGCAAGGAGATGAGGAGAGCAGAGAGCGGTCATCACACACAGCTCTGCAGTAAGATGAGGAGAGCAGAGAGCGGTCATCACACACAGCTCTGTAGGGACATAAGAGCAGAGAGCGGCCATCACACACTGCTCTGCAGAGAGCGGTCATCACACACAGCTGTGCAGTAAGATGAGGAGAGCAGAGAGCGGTCATCACACACAGCTCTGCAGTAAGATGAGGAGAGCAGAGAGCGGTCATCACACACAGCTCTGCAGTAAGATGAGGAGAGCAGAGAGCAGCCATCACACACAGCTCTACAGGGAGAGCGGCCATCACACAGCTCTACCGGGAGAGCAGAGAGCAGCCATCACACACAGCTCTACAGGGAGACCAGAGAGCGGCCATCACACACAACTCTACAGGGAGAGCAGAGAGCGGCCATCACAGACAGCTCTACACAGAGAACAAAGCAGCCATCACACAGCTCTACAGGGAGAGCAGAGAGCGGCCATCACACACTGCTCTGCAGGGAGATGAGAGCAGAGAGCGGCTATCACACACAGCTCAGCAGTGAAATGAGAGCAGAGAGCGGCCATCACACACAGCTCTGCAGTGAGATGAGGAGAGCAGAGAGTGGTCATCACACACAGCTCTGCAGTAAGATGAGGAGAGCAAGGAGCGGCCATCACACACAGCTCTGCAGGGAGATGAGGAGAGCAGAGAGCGGCCATCACACACAGCTTTGCAAGGAGATGAGGAGAGCAGAGAGTGGTCATCACACACAGCTCTGCAGTAAGATGAGGAGAGCAGAGAGCGGTCATCACACACAGCTCTGCAGGGAGATGAGAGCAGAGAGCGGCCATCACACACAGCTTTGCAAGGAGATGAGGAGAGCAGAGAGCGGTCATCACACACAGCTCTGCAGTAAGATGAGGAGAGCAGAGAGCGGTCATCACACACAGCTCTGCAGGGAGATAAGAGCAGAGAGCGGCCATCACACACTGCTCTGCAGAGAGCGGTCATCACACACAGCTCTGCAGTAAGATGAGGAGAGCAGAGAGCGGTCATCACACACAGCTCTGCAGTAAGATGAGGATAGCAGAGAGCGGTCATCACACACGGCTCTGCAGGGAGATAAGAGCAGAGAGCGGTCATCACACACAGCTCTGCAGGGAGATGAGGAGAGCAGAGAGCGGCTGTGACGGGGTGTACGGCAGAGCAAGAAGGGACAACAGGCCGAGGGATGATTCAACAGATTTATTATCAAGAACGCTGGAACAACACATGCAGGTAGATCTACAGAGTCCACAATTAGTCCAGTGGAACAGGTTCGGGGGCACCTCCCGATAATCCTTGTGCCAGGTAACAAAGCAATAGTCCACAATTAGTCCAAGAGATCCCAAAACAATCTCACGAACGACTAGATATGTCCTCAGCTCAAGTTTCGCCCCGTTCGCTTCCACAGTCCTAGATGGGCGTGGGGTCTTGCCTCAGCTAAGAATCCCCACTCCTTCTCCTTCAAGGATCAACTCACATCTGATCTCAAAATAAGAATGGATTGTCTGAGCTCCTGGGATCCGCCCATGAAGGGGGGTAGGGGTTACACCTTCTATTCAATGGTTGGGTCCACCAGAAGACTCTAGACTGGTGGGCTCCAGGCAGTCTATGTAATATGTACATTTGACTAGCCACCTGCTGTGAGGAAGAATGGCTATTCCTCCACTAGTGATGTTGACAAAGCTTAATTACATTAGAGCTGAGGGCAGCAAGTATTGGGGGAAGGAGACATTGTTACAGGTGAACTCCCAGCCAAGAAAATACATAAATTACAGCTAATAGAAACCAGAGAACAGTTACATACATCAAATGGCATATTATTCAAATACAGGACTGGGCAAAAGTACATATCATGACAGCGGCCATCAGAGTATTAGCGTAACACACTAAACCACAGCTAGAAATGAGCAGCTTCTGTTCAGAGAAGGATTTATGCTGCTGATTTTCACCTCCATGGGTAAAATGAGTGATAAATCCGCAGATCATCCCTCATCTGTATCAGACCCTGTCACGATTCACACCGTGACCGTCACCCCTACTTCACGGGTCGGGGCTTATCTTAGTTATCCCTCCACTGCTACAATGTGACGAAAAACACACACAAGGCTATTGACCTCTTAGTTTACAGCAGGGGCTTATTCTAGGTATCCCACTGCTCTGCAATATACCACGAACTGCAGGGATTTATGTATATCCCGCTTACAGTTCCACTTAAAACTTGCAGCTCTCTGGCGCCCCCCTTACTCTCAGGTCAGATTAGGTACTGCACCCTGGGTAATTGGTCGCCCGACAGGCTGCCTGCAATGTACTGGCTATTGGGCACGCTGCAGCGACGCGATAAACTACTCCCACTCAGGCAGGAACAATAATTATCAACACCGCAGTCGCTACAGCCTCACCCAAAAGTCTGCACACGGTCGCTGCCACCAGCTTCGGTTAAATGGGTCCGAAGCTAACCCAACACAGTAGCGTAATTCCCTTCAGAATACTTAGGGTACTGTCACGATTCCCCTGACCGCTGTCACCAATGGGTCAGGATTCACACCGTGACCGTCACCCCTACGTCACGGATTGAGGTGACTTTAGGCCAACAGACGGCTATCACATGTGCAGGGGGGCTTATCTTAGTTATCCCTCCACTCCACGATGTGATGAAAAACCACACACAAGGCTATTGACCTCTTGCTTACAGCAGGGGCTTATTCTAGGTATCCCACTGCTTTTCTATATACCACGAACTGCAGGGATTTATGTATATCCCGCTTACAGTTCCGCTTGAACTTGCAGCTCTCTGGCGCCCCCCTTACTCAGGTCAGATTAGGTACTGCACCTAGGGTAATTAGTCGCCAGAAAGGCTGCCTGCTATGTACTGGCTATTGGGCACGCTGCAGCGAGGGCGATATAACTACTCCCGCTCAGGCAGGAACAATAATTATTAACGACGCCGTCGCTACAATGATTCCCAAAGGCCTGCACAAATGTATGCTGCCACCAGCTTCGATTAAACGGGTCCGAAGCTAACCCAAAACAGTAGCGTAATTCCCTTCAGAAGACTTAGGGTACATTTTAGAGCAGGAAGAATGAAAACTAGTAATTTATATATAAAGGTAATTATAAAAATAACAGGGATTAAATATGAAAGGTAAAACTCACATGTTCTCAGTTCATTTCAGGCAAAACCATGCTGGTAGGCGGAACCCCAAATGTCCCAGTGCATCAGGAGGTCTGGATAGAAACAGCTCCTTAAGTAAAAACTGCTGAAACCAGGCTGGGTTAAGTGTAAAGACTTATAAACTCCAGCCTCGTGACATCACTAAAGGGCTGGTTAGTTCTATTCACTGAGGTCAGAGATATTTACGTTCTCAGACCCTGGAGACAAAAGGAATTCCTGAGAGAAGGGAGGGACAACAGGTGGCTTTGAAAGGGGGTTTTACAGCTGCCATGTGTTTCAGGACCATGGTCAGAAGTGCAAAAATCCCTCAGCTATGGTTTTACATTATCGTGACATACATTTTCCTCACAGACCCGTAATCCGTTGTTCCCATGTTATTGCAGATACCATTAGAGACCCCGGTAAATCCTTTAGCACGGCGCCGTGTACCTAACACTTTCCACATTGCTGCAGGAAGACGGCGGCTGGATACAACCTGACCAGCCTATTCGTGGGCTCAGAGGGAACATTGGGGATTATAACCGAAGCCACGCTGCGCCTGTACGGCGTGCCAGAGGCCACTGCATGCGCAGTGTGCGCCTTCCCCAGCGTGCAGGCTGCGGTGGACAGCACGGTCCAGATCCTACAGAATGGAATCCCCATCGCCAGGATTGGTGAGTGATCTGCTTCCCCCTTAGGTTCGTTCTGGGGCCATGGAATGAGTCACCTTCTGGGCCTCAGCGTTCAGGGCTGTGGGTCTAGATGTTCACTCTCTGTAAGGGATCTCACAGGAAAAGGGGGGCGTCGACTTCGCTCACCTCGGGGGAGGGGAGATAACGATCCGGCAAGGATCGGCTCTCTGGCGCCACCACTTGCCTCAGGTCAGTCAGGGCAAATAGTCGTCGGAAAGGCTTCCCTTTTAGGCACGAGTTAATGAGGGGGGATATGTATTACCAGTCCAGAGTTCCTCACTAAAACAGTACGGTATTCTCCCACCAGTTCCTCATTTAAAATAAGCCCTGTCTGACAGCAGGTTTATATCGGGTCAGGAACCAACCCTGCGGTAGCGTATAATATGACCAACGGAGCGTGCGCACATGGGGATTCGTGGATCGAGATAAAAGAGCAACCCAAGATTAATTTTATATTTAATTGCCGAGGAGGTGCACTAGAAAATACAGCTATACATACAAGAGCAAATATTTACAGTCAGGAGTGTAGTACCATGATAGGGTATATAGATAGGTTGCAATTACTCTGTTATGTAGCTTGTGACCACAGGGAGGCGTCGATGGATCACAGGTCCAAATCTTAGTTACAGGCTTTCCGGGCTGCGTCAGCTAACGTATCCTCCGGCCATCAGAAAACCCAGTCCAAAAATGAGGAGCTGGCTTATACAGTGGGGCAAAAAAGTATTTAGTCAGTCAGCAATAGTGCAAGTTCCACCACTTAAAAAGATGAGAGGCGTCTGTAATTTACATCATAGGTAGACCTCAACTATGGGAGACAAACTGAGAAAAAAAATCCAGAAAATCACATTGTCTGTTTTTTTAACATTTTATTTGCATATTATGGTGGAAAATAAGTATTTCGTCAGAAACAAAATTTCATCTCAATACTTTGTAATATATCCTTTGTTGGCAATGACAGAGGTCACACGTTTTCTGTAAGTCTTCACAAGGTTGCCACACACTGTTGTTGGTATGTTGGCCCATTCCTCCATGCAGATCTCCTCTAGAGCAGTGATGTTTTTGGCTTTTCGCTTGGCAACAAGGACTTTCAACTCCCTCCAAAGGTTTTCTATAGGGTTGAGATCTGGAGACTGGCTAGGCCACTCCAGGACCTTGAAATGCTTCTTACGAAGCCACTCCTTCGTTGCCCTGGCGGTGTGCTTTGGATCATTGTCATGTTGAAAGACCCAGCCACGTTTCATCTTCAATGCCCTTGCTGATGGAAGGAGGTTTGCACTCAAAATCTCACGATACATGGCCCCATTCATTCTTTCATGTACCCGGATCAGTCGTCCTGGCCCCTTTGCAGAGAAACAGCCCCAAAGCATGATGTTTCCACCACCATGCTTTACAGTAGGTATGGTGTTTGATGGATGCAACTCAGTATTCTTTTTCCTCCAAACACGACAAGTTGTGTTTCTACCAAACAGTTCCAGTTTGGTTTCATCAGACCATAGGACATTCTCCCAAAACTCCTCTGGATCATCCAAATGCTCTCTAGCAAACTTCAGACGGGCCCGGACATGTAATGGCTTAAGCAGTGGGACACGTCTGGCACTGCAGGATCTGAGTCCATGGTGGCGTAGTGTGTTACTTATGGTAGGCCTTGTTACATTGGTCCCAGCTCTCTGCAGTTCATTCACTAGGTCCCCCCGCGTGGTTCTGGGATTTTTGCTCACCGTTCTTGTGATCATTCTGACCCCACGGGGTGGGATATTGCGTGGAGCCCCAGATTGAGGGAGATTATCAGTGGTCTTGTATGTCTTCCATTTTCTAATTATTGCTCCCACTGTTGATTTCTTCACTCCAAGCTGGTTGGCTATTGCAGATTCAGTTTTCCCAGCCTGGTGCAGGGCTACGATTTTGTTTCTGGTGTCCTTTGACAGCTCTTTGGTCTTCACCATAGTGGAGTTTGGAGTGTGACTGTTTGAGGGTGTGCACAGGTGTCTTTTTATACTGATAACAAGTTTAAACAGGTGCCATTACTACAGGTAATGAGTGGAGGAAAGAGGAGACTCTTAAAGAAGAAGTTACAGGTCTGTGAGAGCCAGAAATCTTGATTGTTTGTTTCTGACCAAATACTTATTTTCCACCATAATATGCAAATAAATTGTTAAAAAAAAACAGACAATGTGATTTTCTGGATTTTTTTTTCTCAGCTTGTCTCCCATAGTTGAGGTCTACCTATGATGTAAATTACAGACGCCTCTCATCTTTTTAAGTGGTGGAACTTGCACTATTGCTAACTGACTAAATACTTTTTTGCCTCACTGTATCTCCTAAGCTGCTACCTCACACATCTGCTCCCACCCCTGGATGGTGCAGCCTCTCTCCTCCCATGTCTGAGAATATGATTTTCTGCCTAGAACTGTGGCTGGCCCATAACTTTGCGCCCGAAGCTCTGAATTTTACCACTGGATTTTACCTGCGCATAGAGACTAAATATGACTGCCGTATGTAATTACTGCTAGCTATGCTTTATAACTCCATAATCCAGAGTGCTACAAGTGGCTAAATAATATGGGCACATGGGGAAAGGGACATCGATTCGGAATATGTGCTCTGCTAATCTTTAGAGATATTGCATTCTGTTATTATAGGTCATTTTCCAGATTCCATACCTCATAGCCTTGCTGTGCCATGTGCTTGGTCACACAGAGAAGTTCAGGTTGCTATAGCTGCAGAAGAGCTTGCACCCTTGAGTTAACAGCTTCAAAAGAGCTTGTCCTAGCTATTTTAATTAAAAGAAAACAGAGTCTGTTGATTCCCAAGGGTGGAGGCACATTTTAGGAGTGTAAGGAAATGTCCTGAATTTAAAATCCGAAATGGATTCTCCCTTGTCCCTCACACCCTCCATCTCCAAAGCCTGTGGACATGCGCACGAACAGGTCTGTAGCCACAGATCACACTGACCTTGGCATCCTACATCTGTGACCCTTCCACCTGCCTCCTATATTTGTGACCCTCCGCCTCCAACATCTGTGACCCTTCCCCTGTCTCCTACATATACGACTCCCGCCTCCTATGTGTGACCCCCCGCCTCCTATGTCTGTGACCCCCACCTCCTACGTCTGTGATCCTCCGCCTCCTACGTCTGTGACCCTCCGCCTCTTGTCTGTGACCCCCGCTTCTGTCTGTCACTCTTCGCTTCCTACGTGTATGACCCCCCCGCCTCCTACGTCTGTGACCCCCGCCTCCATCTGTGACCCTCCTCCTCCTATGTCTGTGACCCCCCCCCCTGTCTCCATCTGTGACTCTCCGCTCCTATGTCTGTGACCCTCCACCACCTATGTCTGTGACCTCTGCCTCCTACGTCTGTGACCCCCGGCTCCATCTGTCACACTTTGCCTCCTACGTGTGACCCTCTGCCTCCTACGTCTGTGACCCCCCGCCTCCTACGTCTGTGACCGTCCGCCTCCTACATCTGTGACCCCCCACCTCCTACGTCTCTAACCCTTCGCCTCTTATGTCTGTGAACCCCCCGCCTCCTAGGTCTGTGACCCTCCTACGTCTGTGACCCTCCACCTCGTACGTCTGTGACCCTCCACCTCGTACGTCTGTGACCCTTCGCCTCCTACATCTGTTACCCTCCACCTCCTACGTCTGTGACCCTCCACCTCGTACGTCTGTGACCCTCGGCCTCCTACGTCTGTGACCCTCCGCCTCCTACATCTGTGACCCTCCACCTCCTACGTCTGTGACCCTCGGCCTCCTACATCTGTGACCCCTCGCCTCCTACATCTGTGACCCCTCGCCTCCTACATCTGTGACCCCTCGCCTCCTACGTCTGTAACCCCCGCCTCTTATGTCTGTGAGCCCCCCGCCTCCTAGGTCTGTGAGCCTCCTCCTAGGTCTGTGAGCCTCCTCCTAGGTCTGTGAGCCTCCTCCTAGGTCTGTGAGCCTCCTCCTAGGTCTGTGAGCCTCCTCCTAGGTCTGTGAGCCTCCTCCTAGGTCTGTGAGCCTCCTCCTACGTCTGTGACCCTCCTCCTACGTCTGTGACCCTCCGCCTCGTACGTCTGTGACCCTACGTCTCCTACATCTGTGACCCTCCGCCTCCTACGTCTGTGATCGTCCGCCTCTTACGTCTGTGACCCTCCGCCTCCTATATCTGTGACCCTCCGCTTCCTACGTCTGTGACCCTCCGCCTCCTACATCTGTGACCCTCCTCCGCCTCTTACTAATGTGACCCTCCGCCTCATACGTCTGTCCGCAGAGTTCTTAGATGACGTCATGATTGATGCCTGCAATCGATTTAATGACCTGAGTTTTCCTACACTTCCCACTCTGTTTCTGGAGTTCCACGGTACCGAGTCCGGAGTAAAGGAGCAAGTGCAGCAGACAGGTAGGAATCGCACCTCTAATGTATCCACATGCTCCCCCTCACCCGCACCACAGGCACAGCTCCGTGCCCAACCTCAACTGCGCTGCAGACACGGCTCCATGCCCAACCTCGCCCACATTGTAGACACGACTCTGCGCCGAACCTCGCCCATACTGCAGACAGCGCTCCGCGCTGAACATCAGTTCTGTATTCCCCCTCACCCCTTATACAGCGTTGTACTTCCCCCTCAACCCTTATACAGTGCTGCTCTCCCTCTCGCCCCTCATACAGTGCTGCTCTCCCTCTCGCCCCTCATACAGTGCTGCTCTCCCTCTCGCCCCTCATACAGTGCTGCTCTCCCTCTCGCCCCTCATACAGTGCTGCTCTCCCTCTCGCCCCTCATACAGTGCTGCTCTCCCTCTCGCCCCTCATACAGTGCTGCTCTCCCTCTCGCCCCTCATACAGTGCTGCTCTCCCTCTCGCCCCTCATACAGTGCTGCTCTCCCTCTCGCCCCTTATACAGTGCTGCTCTCCCTCTCGCCCCTATACAGTGCTGCGTTCCCTCTCGCCCCTTATACAGTGCTGCGCTTCCCCTCGCCCCTTATACAGTGCTGCGCTTCCCCTCGCCCCTTATACAGTGCTGCTCTCCCTCTCGCCCCTCATACAGTGCTGCTCTCCCTCTCGCCCCTCATACAGTGCTGCTCTCCCTCTCGCCCCTCATACAGTGCTGCTCTCCCTCTCGCCCCTCATACAGTGCTGCTCTCCCTCTCACCCCTATACAGTGCTGCATTCCCCCTCGCCCCTATACAGTGCTGCGCTTCCCCTTGCCCCTTATACAGTGCTGCTCTTCTCCTTGCCTCTTATACAGTGCTGCGCTCCCCCTTGCCCCCTATACAGTGCTGCGCTCCCCCTTGCCCCCTATACAGTGCTGCGCTCCCCCTTGCCCCCTATACAGTGCTGCTCTCCCTCTCGCCCCTTATACAGTGCTGCTCTCCCTCTTGCCCCTTATACAGTGCTGCGCTCCCTCTCCCCCTTATACAGTGCTGCGCTTCCCCTCGCCCCTCATACAGTGCTACTCTCCCTCTCCCCTCATACAGTGCTACTCTCCCTCTCGCCCCTCATACAGTGCTACTCTCCCTCTCGCCCCTCATACAGTGCTACTCTCCCTCTCGCCCCTCATACAGTGCTACTCTCCCTCTCGCCCCTCATACAGTGCTGCTCTCCCCCTCGCCCCTATACAGTGCTGCGCTTCCTCTTGCCCCTTATACAGTGCTGCTCTTCTCCTTGCCTCTTATACAGTGCTGCGCTTCCCCTTGCCCCCTATACAGTGCTGCGCTCCCCCTTGCCCCTATACAGTGCTGCTCTTCACCTCGCGCCCTATACAGTGCTGCGCTCCCCATTGCCCCCTATACAGTGCTGCTCTTCCCCTCGCCCCCTATACAGTGCTGCGCTTCCCTCGCCCCTATTCAGTGTTGTGCTCCCCCTTGCCCCCTATACAGTGCTGCGTTCCCCCTTGCCCCCTATACAGTGCTGCGCTTCCCCTCGCCCCCTATACAGTGCTGCGCTTCCCCTCACCCCCTATACAGTGCTGCATTTACCCTCACCCCCTATACAGGGCTGCGTTCCCCCTCGCCCCCCATGCAGTGCTGCATTTACCCTCACCCCCTCAGTGCTTTGTTCCCCCTCGCCCCCTATACAGTGCTGCGTTCCCCCTCGCCCCTATACAGTGCTGCCCTTCCCCTTGCCCCCTATACAGTGCTGCCCTTCCCCTTGCTCCCTATACAGTGCTGCCCTTCCCCTTGCCCCCTATACAGTGCTGCCCTTCCCCTCGCCCCCTATGCAGTGCTGCATTTCCCTTCACCCCCCCAGTACTGTTCCCCCTCGCCCCCTATACAGTGCTGCGTTCCCCCTCGCCCCTATACAGTGCTGCCCTTCCCCTCGCCCCCTATACAGTGCTGCCCTTCCCCTTGCCCCCTATACAGTGCTGCCCTTCCCCTTGCCCCCTATACAGTGCTGCGTTTCCCCTCACCCCTATACACTGCTGCCCTTCCCCTTGCCCCCTATACAGTGCTGCATTTCCCCCTCGCCCCCTATACAGTGCTGCGCTCCCCCTTATACAGTTCTGCGCTCCTACCTCGCCCCCTATACAGTGCTGCGTTTCCCCTTGCCCCCTATACAGTGCTGTGTTTCCCCTCGCCCCCTATACAGTGCTGCGTTCCCCCTCGCCCCCTATACAGTGCTGCACTTCCCCTCGCCCCCTATACAGTGCTGCACTTCCCCCTCGCCCCCTATACAGTGCTGCGTTCCCCCTCGCCCCTTATACAGTGCTGCGTTCCCCCTCGCCCCTATACAGTGCTGCGTTCCCCCTCGCCCCCTATACAGTGCTGCGTTCTCCCTCGCCCCTATACAGTGCTGCGTTCCCCCTCGCCCCCTATACAGTGCTGCGTTCCCCCTCGCCCCCTATACAGTGCTGCGTTCCCCCTCGCCCCCTATACAGTGCTGCGTTCCTCCCTCGCCCCCTATACAGTGCTGCGTTTCCCCTCGCCCCCTATACAGTGCTGCGTTCCCCCTCGCCCCCTATACAGTGCTGCATTCCCCCTCGCCCCCTATACAGTGCTGCGTTCCTCCCTCGCCCCCTATACAGTGCTGCGTTTCCCCTCGCCCCCTATACAGTGCTGCGTTCCCCCTCGCCCCCTATACAGTGCTGCGTTTCTCCCTCGCCCCCTATACAGTGCTGCGTTCCCCCTCGCCCCTATACAGTGCTGCACTTCCCCTCGCCCCCTATACAGTGCTGCACTTCCCCCTCGCCCCCTATACAGTGCTGCGTTCCCCCTCGCCCCCTATACAGTGCTGCGTTCCCCCTCGCCCCCTATACAGTGCTGCGTTTCCCCTCGCCCCCTATACAGTGCTGCGTTTCTCCCTCGCCCCCTATACAGTGCTGCGTTCCCCCTCGCCCCCTATACAGTGCTGCACTTCCCCTCGCCCCCTATACAGTGCTGCACTTCCCCCTCGCCCCCTATACAGTGCTGCGTTCCCCCTCGCCCCCTATACAGTGCTGCGTTCCCCCTCGCCCCCTATACAGTGCTGCATTTCCCCTCGCCCCCTATACAGTGCTGCGTTCCCCCTCGCCCCCTATACAGTGCTGCGTTCCCCCTCGCCCCCTATACAGTGCTGCGTTCCTCCCTCGCCCCCTATACAGTGCTGCGTTTCCCCTCGCCCCCTATACAGTGCTGCGTTTCCCCTCGCCCCCTATACAGTGCTGCGTTCCCCCTCGCCCCCTATACAGTGCTGCGTTTCTCCCTCGCCCCCTATACAGTGCTGCACTTCCCCTCGCCCCCTATACAGTGGTGCGTTCCCCCTCGCCCCCTATACAGTGCTGCACTTCCCCTCGCCCCCTATACAGTGCTGCACTTCCCCCTCGCCCCCTATACAGTGCTGCGTTCCCCCTCGCCCCCTATACAGTGCTGCGTTCCCCCTCGCCCCCTATACAGTGCTGCGTTTCTCCCTCGCCCCCTATACAGTGCTGCGTTCCCCCTCGCCCCCTATACAGTGCTGCGTTCCCCCTCGCCCCCTATACAGTGCTGTGTTTCTCCCTCGCCCCCTATACAGTGCTGCGTTCCCCCTCGCCCCCTATACAGTGCTGCGTTCCCCCTCGCCCCCTATACAGTGCTGCGTTTCTCCCTCGCCCCCTATACAGTGCTGCGTTCCCCCTCGCCCCCTATACAGTGCTGCGCTTCCCCTCGCCCTCTATACAGTGCTGCGTTTCTCCCTCGCCCCCTATACAGTGCTGCGTTTCCCCTCGCCCCCTATACAGTGCTGCGCTTCCCTCGCCCCTATTCAGTGTTGTGCTCCCCCTTGCCCCCTATACAGTGCTGCGTTCCCCCTTGCCCCCTATACAGTGCTGCGCTTCCCCTCGCCCCCTATACAGTGCTGCGCTTCCCCTCACCCCCTATACAGTGCTGCATTTACCCTCACCCCCTATACAGGGCTGCGTTCCCCCTCGCCCCCCATGCAGTGCTGCATTTACCCTCACCCCCTCAGTGCTTTGTTCCCCCTCGCCCCCTATACAGTGCTGCGTTCCCCCTCGCCCCTATACAGTGCTGCCCTTCCCCTTGCCCCCTATACAGTGCTGCCCTTCCCCTTGCTCCCTATACAGTGCTGCCCTTCCCCTTGCCCCCTATACAGTGCTGCCCTTCCCCTCGCCCCCTATGCAGTGCTGCATTTCCCTTCACCCCCCCAGTACTGTTCCCCCTCGCCCCCTATACAGTGCTGCGTTCCCCCTCGCCCCTATACAGTGCTGCCCTTCCCCTCGCCCCCTATACAGTGCTGCCCTTCCCCTTGCCCCCTATACAGTGCTGCCCTTCCCCTTGCCCCCTATACAGTGCTGCGTTTCCCCTCACCCCTATACACTGCTGCCCTTCCCCTTGCCCCCTATACAGTGCTGCATTTCCCCCTCGCCCCCTATACAGTGCTGCGCTCCCCCTTATACAGTTCTGCGCTCCTACCTCGCCCCCTATACAGTGCTGCGTTTCCCCTTGCCCCCTATACAGTGCTGTGTTTCCCCTCGCCCCCTATACAGTGCTGCGTTCCCCCTCGCCCCCTATACAGTGCTGCACTTCCCCTCGCCCCCTATACAGTGCTGCACTTCCCCCTCGCCCCCTATACAGTGCTGCGTTCCCCCTCGCCCCTTATACAGTGCTGCGTTCCCCCTCGCCCCTATACAGTGCTGCGTTCCCCCTCGCCCCCTATACAGTGCTGCGTTCTCCCTCGCCCCTATACAGTGCTGCGTTCCCCCTCGCCCCCTATACAGTGCTGCGTTCCCCCTCGCCCCCTATACAGTGCTGCGTTCCCCCTCGCCCCCTATACAGTGCTGCGTTCCTCCCTCGCCCCCTATACAGTGCTGCGTTTCCCCTCGCCCCCTATACAGTGCTGCGTTCCCCCTCGCCCCCTATACAGTGCTGCATTCCCCCTCGCCCCCTATACAGTGCTGCGTTCCTCCCTCGCCCCCTATACAGTGCTGCGTTTCCCCTCGCCCCCTATACAGTGCTGCGTTCCCCCTCGCCCCCTATACAGTGCTGCGTTTCTCCCTCGCCCCCTATACAGTGCTGCGTTCCCCCTCGCCCCTATACAGTGCTGCACTTCCCCTCGCCCCCTATACAGTGCTGCACTTCCCCCTCGCCCCCTATACAGTGCTGCGTTCCCCCTCGCCCCCTATACAGTGCTGCGTTCCCCCTCGCCCCCTATACAGTGCTGCGTTTCCCCTCGCCCCCTATACAGTGCTGCGTTTCTCCCTCGCCCCCTATACAGTGCTGCGTTCCCCCTCGCCCCCTATACAGTGCTGCACTTCCCCTCGCCCCCTATACAGTGCTGCACTTCCCCCTCGCCCCCTATACAGTGCTGCGTTCCCCCTCGCCCCCTATACAGTGCTGCGTTCCCCCTCGCCCCCTATACAGTGCTGCATTTCCCCTCGCCCCCTATACAGTGCTGCGTTCCCCCTCGCCCCCTATACAGTGCTGCGTTCCCCCTCGCCCCCTATACAGTGCTGCGTTCCTCCCTCGCCCCCTATACAGTGCTGCGTTTCCCCTCGCCCCCTATACAGTGCTGCGTTTCCCCTCGCCCCCTATACAGTGCTGCGTTCCCCCTCGCCCCCTATACAGTGCTGCGTTTCTCCCTCGCCCCCTATACAGTGCTGCACTTCCCCTCGCCCCCTATACAGTGCTGCGTTCCCCCTCGCCCCCTATACAGTGCTGCACTTCCCCTCGCCCCCTATACAGTGCTGCACTTCCCCCTCGCCCCCTATACAGTGCTGCGTTCCCCCTCGCCCCCTATACAGTGCTGCGTTCCCCCTCGCCCCCTATACAGTGCTGCGTTTCTCCCTCGCCCCCTATACAGTGCTGCGTTCCCCCTCGCCCCCTATACAGTGCTGCGTTCCCCCTCGCCCCCTATACAGTGCTGCGTTTCTCCCTCGCCCCCTATACAGTGCTGCGTTCCCCCTCGCCCCCTATACAGTGCTGCGTTCCCCCTCGCCCCCTATACAGTGCTGCGTTTCTCCCTCGCCCCCTATACAGTGCTGCGTTCCCCCTCGCCCCCTATACAGTGCTGCGCTTCCCCTCGCCCTCTATACAGTGCTGCGTTTCTCCCTCGCCCCCTATACAGTGCTGCGTTTCCCCTCGCCCCCTATACAGTGCTGCGTTTCCCCTCACCCCCTCAGTGCTGTGTTCCTTTACAGAGGATATAACCCGACAGAACGGAGGATCAGACTTTACTTGGGCGAGAGACCAGAAGGAGAGTAACAAGCTGTGGACTGCTCGACACAATGCATTGTACGCCGCGCTGGCTCTGCGTCCGGGGTGCAGGGTGAGTTTTTTCAAGCTTGTATATAATACCGTACGTGCACCTTCATGTTACTGCCGGGGTCATCGCACCCATAGTGTCCTGAGGGACGGACATTTCTAGTTTTTCTTTTTTTTTTTTGTTTTAGGGATATTCAACTGATGTGTGTGTTCCTGTATCCAAACTGCCCCAAATTATAGTGGATACCAAGGAAGACCTTCTGACATCTCGCCTCACAGGTACATCATGCAGGCACATCCCATGGCCATCACACATCATATAACATACACACGTCACACACATACAATGCAGGCGGATCCCCTCATATATAATAACAGCATAAAATAAGTCTATCACCCAGCAAATATCATACAGTGGCAAAACAAATCATACACAACATGGCATGCCGGGAAGATAATGAGGTGGTGCAGTATGATGGAGGCATGTTGTGGGGAGGATAGTGTGGAGGGTGCAGCATGGTGGAGGCATGTTGTGGGGAGGATAGTGTGGAGGGTGCAGCATGGTGGAGGCATATTGTGGGGAGGATAGTGTGGAGGGTGCAGCATGGTGGAGGCATGTTGTGGGGAGGATAGTGTGGAGGGTGCAGCATGGTGGAGGCATGTTGTGGGGAGGATAGTGTGGAGGGTGCAGCATGGTGGAGGCATGTTGTGGGGAGGATAGTGTGGAGGGTGCAGCATGGTGGAGGCATGTTGTGGGGAGGATAGTGTGGAGGGTGCAGTATGATGGAGGCATGTTGTGGGGAGGATAGTGTGGAGGGTGCAGCATGGTGGAGGCATATTGTGGGGAGGATAGTGTGGAGGGTGGAGCATGGTGGAGGCATGTGGGGAGAATAGTGTGGAGGGTGCAGCATGGTGGAGGCATGTTGTGGGGAGGATAGTGTGGAGGGTGCAGCATGGTGGAGGCATGTTGTGGGGAGGATAATGTGGAGGGTGCAGCATGGTGGAGGCATGTTGTGGGGAGGATAGTGTGGAGGGTGCAGCATGGTGGAGGCATGTTGTGGGGAGGATAGTGTGGAGGGTGCAGCATGGTGGAGGCATGTTGTGGGGAGGATAATGTGGAGGGTGCAGCATGGTGGAGGCATGTTGTGGGGAGGATAGTGTGGAGGGTGCAGCATGGTGGAGGCATGTTGTGGGGAGGATAGTGTGAAGGGTGCAGCATGGTGGAGGCATGTTGTGGAGAGGATAGTGTGGAGGGTGCAGCATGGTGGAGGCATGTTGTGGGGAGGATAATGTGGAGGGTGCAGCATGGTGGAGGCATGTTGTGGGGAGGATAGTGTGGAGGGTGCAGCATGGTGGAGGCATGTTGTGGGGAGGATAGTGTGGAGGGTGCAGCATGGTGGAGGCATGTTGTGGGGAGGATAATGTGGAGGGTGCAGCATGGTGGAGGCATGTTGTGGGGAGGATAATGTGGAGGGTGCAGCATGGTGGAGGCATGTTGTGGGGAGGATAGTGTGAAGGGTGCAGCATGATGGAGGCATGTTGTGGGGAGGATAGTGTGGAGGGTGCAGCATGGTGGAGGCATGTTGTGGGGAGGATAGTGTGGAGGGTGCAGCATGGTGGAGGCATGTTGTGGAGAGGATAGTGTGGAGGGTGCAGCATGGTGGAGGCATGTTGTGGGGAGGATAGTGTGGAGGGTGCAGCATGGTGGAGGCATGTTGTGGGGAGGATAGTGTGGAGGGTGCAGCATGATGGAGGCATGTTGTGGGGAGGATAGTGTGGAGGGTGCAGCATGATGGAGGCATGTTGTGGAGAGGATAGTGTGGAGGGTGCAGCATGATGGAGGCATGTTGTGGGGAGGATAGTGTGGAGGGTGGAGCATGGTGGAGGCATGTTGTGGGGAGGATAGTGTGAAGGGTGCAGCATGATGGAGGCATGTTGTGGGGAGGATAGTGTGGAGGGTGCAGCATGGTGGAGGCATGTTGTGGGGAGGATAATGTGGAGGGTGCAGCATGGTGGAGGCATGTTGTGGGGAGGATAGTGTGAAGGGTGCAGCATGATGGAGGCTGTTGTGGGGAGGATAGTGTGGAGGGTGCAGCATGGTGGAGGCATGTTGTGGAGAGGATAGTGTGGAGGGTGCAGCATGGTGGAGGCATGTTGTGGGGAGGATAGTGTGGAGGGTGCAGCATGATGGAGGCATGTTGTGGGGAGGATAGTGTGGAGGGTGGAGCATGGTGGAGGCATGTTGTGGGGAGGATAGTGTGAAGGGTGCAGCATGATGGAGGCATGTTGTGGGGAGGATAGTGTGGAGGGTGCAGCATGGTGGAGGCATGTTGTGGGGAGGATAATGTGGAGGGTGCAGCATGGTGGAGGCATGTTGTGGGGAGGATAGTGTGAAGGGTGCAGCATGATGGAGGCATGTTGTGGGGAGGATAGTGTGGAGGGTGCAGCATGGTGGAGGCATGTTGTGGAGAGGATAGTGTGGAGGGTGCAGCATGGTGGAGGCATGTTGTGGGGAGGATAGTGTGGAGGGTGCAGCATGGTGGAGGCATGTTGTGGGGAGGATAGTGTGGAGGGTGCAGTATGATGGAGGCATGTTGTGGGGAGGATAGTGTGGAGGGTGCAGCATGATGGAGGCATGTTGTGGAGAGGATAGTGTGGAGGGTGCAGCATGATGGAGGCATGTGGGGAGGATAGTGTGGAGGGTGGAGCATGGTGGAGGCATGTGGGGAGGATAGTGTGGAGGGTGGAGCATGGTGGAGGCATGTTGTGGGGAGGATAGTGTGGAGGGTGCAGCATGGTGGAGGCATGTGGGGAGAATAGTGTGGAGGGTGCAGCATGGTGGAGGCATGTTGTGGGGAGAATAGTGTGGAGGGTGGAGCATGGTGGAGGCATGTTGTGGGGAGAATAGTGTGGAGAGTGCAGCATGGTGGAGGCATGTTGTGGGGAGGATAGTGTGGAGGGTGCAGCATGGTGGAGGCATGTTGTGGGGAGGATAGTGTGGAGGGTGCAGTATGGTGGGGGCATGTGGGGAGGATAGTGTGGAGGGTGCAGCATGGTGGAGGCATGTTGTGGAGAGGATAGTGTGGAGGGTGCAGCATGGTGGAGGCATGTTGTGGGGAGGATAGTGTGGAGGGTGCAGCATGGTGGAGGCATGTTGTGGAGAGGATAGTGTGGAGGGTGCAGCATGGTGGAGGCATGTTGTGGGGAGGATAGTGTGGAGGGTGCAGCATGGTGGAGGCATGTTGTGGGGAGGATAGTGTGGAGGGTGCAGCATGGTGGAGGCATATTGTGGAGAGGATAGTGTGGAGGGTGCAGCATGGTGGAGGCATGTTGTGGGGAGGATAGTGTGGAGGGTGCAGTATGGTGGAGGCATGTTGTGGAGAGGATAGTGTGGAGGGTGCAGCATGGTGGAGGCATGTTGTGGGGAGGATAGTGTGGAGGGTGCAGCATGGTGGAGGCATGTAGGGAGAATAGTGTGGAGGGTGGAGCATGGTGGAGGCATGTTGTGGGGAGAATAGTGTGGAGGGTGGAGCATGGTGGAGGCATGTTGTGGGGAGAATAGTGTGGAGGGTGCAGCATGGTGGAGGCATGTTGTGGGGAGGATAGTGTGGAGGGTGCAGCATGGTGGAGGCATGTTGTGGGGAGGATAGTGTGGAGGGTGCAGCATGGTGGAGGCATGTTGTGGGGAGGATAGTGTGGAGGGTGCAGCATGGTGGAGGCATGTTGTGGGGAGGATAGTGTGGAGGGTGCAGTATGGTGGAGGCATGTTGTGGGGAGGATAGTGTGGAGGGTGCAGCATGGTGGAGGCATATTGTGGAGAGGATAGTGTGGAGGGTGCAGCATGGTGGAGGCATGTTGTGGGGAGGATAGTGTGGAGGGTGCAGTATGGTGGAGGCATGTTGTGGAGAGGATAGTGTGGAGGGTGCAGCATGGTGGAGGCATGTTGTGGGGAGGATAGTGTGGAGGGTGCAGCATGATGGAGGCATGTAGGGAGAATAGTGTGGAGGGTGGAGCATGGTGGAGGCATGTTGTGGGGAGAATAGTGTGGAGGGTGGAGCATGGTGGAGGCATGTTGTGGGGAGAATAGTGTGGAGGGTGCAGCATGGTGGAGGCATGTTGTGGGGAGGATAGTGTGGAGGGTGGAGCATGGTGGAGGCATGTTGTGGGGAGGATAGTGTGGAGGGTGGAGCATGGTGGAGGCATGTTGTGGGGAGGATAGTGTGGAGATATGTGGTGAGGAGGATAGTTATGTTAAAGGGCCTCTGTCAGCACAGGATGACTGTTCACCCCGAGTACAGGCGCTTGAGCCATTATTGCACCAGTCATTTATCTGCACCTTCCCACCTGCTTTTTTCCCCTTATCTCCACCACCCTCTCCTTTGATAGATGGACACCAAGTAGGTGGGAAGGCGTATATAAATGATTGGCCGCCATGATGCGCCTGCATAGGGTGTAGCTATCCTATGCTGACAGAGGCCCTTTAACAGGAGTGTGAAATGTGATTGTCCAATACATCGATATATGTCGTGAGTTTCATACTATACTGTGCAGGTCCTATAGCTGGACATGTGGGGGATGGGAACTTCCATTGCATCATGGTGCTGGACCTGAGTGACAAGCAAGAAGTGAGGAAAGTGAAGGAATTCACGGATCGTCTGGCCAGGTAATTCTCCCTCTACAATGTTCTGGCAACCCCCCAGAAAAACACCAATCCCATAAGTGACCGAGTGTCAAAAACGTCCAAATTTTCCAAAATAACACCTCTTGTCAATGAACATTCCTCCTTGTTTCCCCCACAGACTATGTTTTTAGGGTCTCCTTAGTACTACACCGATAGGATCCTGAAATCATGAGCTGTTGGTGGATCCTGAACCTTTGAGCTGTTGGTGGCTCCTGAGGACCCTGCTTCACACCTCGAGGCTTAGGACCTGATCTAATGTGGATCCCCACATTGGTGGTGGTCAATAGCTGCTGTCACCTAGTGGAAATGGGCCTTATATCCCAAAAACATGGCTGATAAAACAGCGGACACTTCTGCAGAAGCAGGGCTGTGTCCATTTTGTTGGAATCAGAATAAAATGGAGCGCATCCTATCATGTATAACACACTGGGTGCTGTAGTGCAATGCAGGATGTTCTGAATTTTTTTTATAAGAATTTGGTTAAGTTCTGAAATGTCCTATAGATTTCTGTTCTGCTCCTGATCTGAGGATCTTAGCTGTTAGTGGAGATAAATCTGTGCTGCACTTTATGCACATGCTCAGTAGTGACCGGAGCTGTGGAGTCAGGAGTTATAAAATGTCTTATAAATGTCTATTCTGCTCCTGATCTCAGGATCTCTGCGGTTAGTGGGGATGAATCTGTGCTGCACTTTATGCACATGCTCAGTAGTGACCACAGCTGTGGAGTCAGGCGTTATAAAATGACCTATAAATGTCTATTCTGCTCCTGATCTCAGGATCTCTGCTGTTAGTGGAGATGAATCTGTGCTGCACTTTATGCACATGCTCAGTAGTGACCGGAGCTCTGGAGTCAGGCGTTATAAAATGTCCTATAAATGTCTGCTCTGCTCCTGATCTCAGGATCTTGGCTGTTAGTGGGGATGAATCTGTGCTGCACTTTATACACATGCTCAGTAGTGACCACAGCTGTGGAGTCAGGCGTTATAAAATGACCTATAAATGTCTATTCTGCTCCTGATCTCAGGATCTCTGCTGTTAGTGGAGATGAATCTGTGCTGCATTTTTCAGACATGCTCAGTAGTGACCACAGCTGTGGAGTCAGGAGTTATAAAATGTCCTATAAATGTCTGCTCTGCTCCTGATCTCAGGATCTTGGCTGTTAGTGGAGATGAATCTGTGCTGCACTTTATGCACATGCTCAGTAGTGACCACGGATGTGGAGTCAGGAGTTATAAAATGTCCTATACATGTTTGCTCTGCTCCTGATCTCAGGATCTTGGCTGTTAGTGGAGATGAATCTGTGCTGCACTTTATGCACATGCTCAGTAGTGACCACGGCTGTGGAGTCAGGAGTTCTGAAATATATAAATGTCAGTTCTGCTCCTGATCTCAGGATCTTGGCTGTTAGTGGAGATGAATCTGTGCTGCACTTTATGCACATGCTCAGTAGTGACCACAGCTGTGGAGTCAGGCGTTATAAAATGACCTATAAATGTCTATTCTGCTCCTGATCTCAGGATCTCTGCTGTTAGTGGAGATGAATCTGTGCTGCATTTTTCAGACATGCTCAGTAGTGACCACAGCTGTGGAGTCAGGAGTTATAAAATGTCCTATACATGTTTGCTCTGCTCCTGATCTGAGAATCTTGGCTGTTAGTGTAGATGAATCTGTGCTGCACTTTATGCACATGCTCAGTAGTGACCACAGCTGTGGAGTCAGTAGTTATAAAATGTCCTATACATGTTTGCTCTGCTCCTGATCTCAGGATCTTGGCTGTTAGTGGAGATGAATCTGTGCTGCACTTTATGCACATGCTCAGTAGTGACCACGGCTGTGGAGTCAGGAGTTCTGAAATATATAAATGTCAGTTCTGCTCCTGATCTCAGGATCTTGGCTGTTAGTGGAGATGACTTTATGCACATGCTCAGTACTGACCGAGGCTGTGGAGTTAGGTTTGGCTCACCCACTCCACAGCTTTGTGCTGAAGTTTTCGTCATATGATGATGTTGGCTATGTTATTATTATTATTTATTTATTTATATAGCACGATTAATTCCATGGTGCTGTCCATGAGAAAAGGGGTTACATACAGGGTTATAGATGACATTTACAGTAAACAAATGTACAATGACAGGCTGGTACAGAGGGGAGAGGACCCTGTCCTTGCGGACTTTCATTCTACGGGATAATGGGGAGAACGCGGCAGTTCTGGCGGTTAGTGACACAGCAACTCGGGTGGTAGTGAGGCGGCAGAATGGTTATTGTAGGCTTTCCTGAAGAGATGGGTTTTCAGGTTCCGTCTGAAGGATCCGAGGGTGGTGGATAATCGGACGTGTTGAGGTGTGGAGTTCCAGAGGATGGGGGATATTCGGGAGAAATCTTGGAGGCGGTTGTGTGAGGAACGAATAAGTGTGGAGGAGAGTAGGAGGTCTTGGGAGGATCGGAGATTACGTGAGGGAATATATTGGGAGATTAGTTTAGAGATATAGGGGGGGGGGGGGACAGGTTGTGGATGGCTTTGTAGATCAGTGTTAGTATTTTGAACTGGATTCGCTGGGGAATTGGGAGCCAGTGGAGGGATTTGCAGAGGGGAGTAGCGAGGAGAGGTGGATTAGCCGGGCAGCAGAGTTGAGGAAAGACTGGAGTGGTGTAAGAGAGTTAGCGGGAAGGCCACAGAGGAGGGTGTTGCAGTAATCGAGGTGGGAGATGATGAGAGAATGCACAAGAGTTTTAGTAGATTGTGGGCTGAGGAAGGGATGGATTCTGGCAATATTTTTGAGTTGGAGGTGGCAAGAGTTTGGACGTGCGGCTTGAAGGACAGGGCAGAATCAAGAGTTAACCCGAGGTAGTGGATTTCAGGTGCAAGAGAGAGCGTGATGCCGTTTACCGTAATAGATAGATCAGGTAGGGGGATACGCGAGATGGGGGAAAAGACGATGAGTTCGATTTTGTCTACATTGAGTTTTAGGAATCGAGAGTTGAAGGAGGAGGATATGGCTGATAGACACTCCGGGATTCTGGACAGCAGAGAGATGACAGCAGAGAGATGACATCTGGGCCAGAGAGGTAGATCTTAGTGTCATCCGCATACAGGTGGTACTGGAAGCCATGGGACTTTGAGTTGTCCTAGGCCAAGGGCATAGATGGAAAAAAGTAGGGGCCCTAGGACAGAGCCTTGAGGGACTCCAACACAGAGATGGTGGGATGAGGAGATGGAGTGTGGGAGTGGGAAACACTAAAGGTGCGGTTGGAAAGGTATGAAGCAATCCAGGACAGGGCAAGGCTTTTGATGCCAAGGGAAGAAAGAATCTGTAGCACTAGGCAGTGGTCGACTGTGTCGAAAGCAGAGGATAGGTCGAGAAGGAGGAGGAAGGAGAACTGTCTGTTAGCTTTGGCTGTGAGAAAGTCATTAGTAATTTTGGTCAGAGCAGTTTTGGTGGAGTGGTGGGGGTGGAAGTCAGATTGTAGATTGTCAAGAAGAGAGTTAGATGAGAGGTGGGAGGAAAGTTGAGCATGGACATGCTGCTCAAGGAGTTTGGAAGCAAACGGGAGCAGTGATATGGGGCGATAGCTGGGCATAGCAGTTGGGTCAAGGTTAGCTTTTTTGAGGATGGGTGTGATGGTGGCATGTTTGAATTCAGAGGGGAAGGTACAAGAAGATAGTGATAGGTTGAAGAGATGGGGTAGGGCTGGAATGAGCATGTTGGTGAGGTTGGGGAGCAGGTGGAAAGGGATGGGGTCAAATGCACAGGTGGTGAGGTGTGATTTGGAAAGGAGGTGAGTAAGTTCTCCTTCAGTGATGTTGGAGAGGGAGGTTATTAGGGAAGGGTAGAGGTCTGGTATATGGAGTGGTTGTAAACAATAACCACCATGTAAGGGTACCGTCACACTATACGATTTACCTACAATCACGACCAGCGATATGACCTGGCCGTGATCGTAGGTAAATCGTAGTGTGGTCGCTGGGGAGCTGTCACACAGACAGCTCTCCAGCGACCAACGATGCCGAGGTCCCCGGGTAACCAGGGTAAACATCGGGTAACTAAGCGCAGGACCGCGCTTAGTTACCCGATGTTTACCCTGGTTACAAGTGTAAAACTAAAAAAAAACAAACAGCACATACTTACATTCTGGTGTCCGTCAGGTCCCTTGCAGTCTCTGCTTCCCGCACTGTGACTGCCGGCCATAAAGTGAAAGTGAAAGCACAGCCGCTGTGCTCTGCTTTCACTTTACGGCCGGCAGTCACAGTGCTGGAAGCAGACGGCAAGGGACCCGACGGACACCAGAATGTAAGTATGTGCTGTTTGTTTTTTTTTAGTTTAACGCTTGTAACCAGGGTAAACATCGGGTAACTAAGCGCGGTCCTGCGCTTAGTTACCCGATGTTTACCCTGGTTACAAGCGAACGCATCGCTGGATCGCATCGCTAGATCGGTGTCACACACACCGATCTAGCGATGACAGCGGGAGATCCAGCGATGAAAGAATGTTCTAAACGATCTGCTACGACGTACGATTCTCAGCAGGATCCCTGATCGCTGCTGCGTGTCAGACACAGCGATATCGTAAAGATATCGCTGGAACGTCACGAATCGTACCGTCGTAGCGATCGAAATGTTATAGTGTGACGGTACCCTAAGTGTGAACTGAGCCAAGGTCAGAACATGGACACTGTCTACACCAGTGTTTCCAAAACTCCAGTCTTCACAGCTCATGTTCTCAGGATTTCCATAATATTGCAGGTAAGCGAAGTCCTGACGCCCCGATGATACTTCTTTATCAAGGACACCCTGAGAACATGACCTGTGGGTGCCGAAAGCTGGGGAAACCCTGGACTACACATGGCCCCATAACCTCAGTTGTGATTAGGGCTTGCTGACTGCCGTGGTGTCTTTCTCGTAGACTGCTGCAGAATCTTTCTCTTGGACTGTTGGGGGGTTTTTCTCGTGGACTGTTGTGGGGTCTTTCTCACTGCTGCCTCTGATGACGTCTCCTACATCTTGATCTTTTAGGAGAGCTCTGGCATTGAATGGCACCTGCACTGGCGAGCACGGCATTGGCATAGGGAAGCGCATGTTACTTCAGGAGGAGATTGGGGATGTTGGAATCCGAGCAATGAAACAAATTAAAGCCACATTTGATCCACAAAATCTGATGAACCCGGGAAAAGTGGTTTAAGTGGATGAAAAGAGACTACAATAGGGAGACGTGACATCCCCAACAACGAAGAGTGGGAGACTGGCCCTGATCATGGTCACCTTCATTTACTGGGGACTCGCCAGGAGAAGTGGATGGACTACTAGTCAGAACGTTTCTGCTCTTTACAATTTCTTCAATATTTGCAGAAGTCTTAAACATGAATATGTTCAAAAAAACTTCTTTTAATATCCGACACAACAACATGCTGTTTCGCCACACACGGCCCTGTGGGAACATGTAAATCGCCCTCTTGCCTACTAAGTAAACGAGTTATCTCATTTCTAAAGCAACACCAGCGATAATCGCTGCTGAATCCAACATCACATGTACAGAAGTAGGCAGAAAAGGCTCAGGATCTGAGCGGGAACACAATGCTGCAAACTTAGAGATTCACACATGCTGACGTGATCTATGGAGACTCACACATGATGACGTGATCTATGGAGACTCACACATGATGACGTGATCTACGGAGACTCACACACACAATGGTGTGATCTACAGAGACTCACACACACAATGGTGTGATCTACAGAGACACACATACAATGGCATGACCTACTGTGATTCATATACAGTTATATGAAAAAGTTTGGGCACCCCTATTAATCTTCAGCTTAATGTTTTCTAAAAATTGTTTTTTTTGCAGCAGCTATTTCAGTTTCATATATCTAATAACTGTTGGACACAGTAATGTTTCTGCCTTGAAATGAGGTTTATTGTACTAACAGAAAATGTGCAATCTGCATTCAAACAAAATTTGACAGGTGCATAAGTATGGGCACCTCACCAGAAAAGTGACATTAATATTTAGTAGATCCTCCTTTTGAAAAAATAACAGCCTCTAGTCGCTTCCTGTAGCTTTTAATGAGTTCCTGGATGAAGGTATTTTTGACCATTCATCTTTACAAAACAATTCCTGTTCAGTTAGGTTTGATGGTCGCCGAGCATGGACAGCCCTCTTCAAATGATCCCACAGATGTTCAATGATATTCAGGTCTGGGGACTGGGATGGCCATTCCAGAACAGTGTAATTGTTCCTCTGCATGAATGCCTGAGTAGATTTGGAGCAGTGTTTTGGATCATTGTCTTGCTGAAAGATCCATACCCTGGATAACTTCAACTTTGTCACTGATTCATGAACATTATTGTCAAGAATCTGCTGATACTGAGAGGAATCCATGCGTCCCTCAACTTTAACAAGATTCCCGGTGCCGGCATTGGCCACACAGCCCCAAAGCATGATGGAACCTCCACCAAATTTTACTGTGGGTAGCAAGTGTTTTTCTTGTGGAAATTGACAGGTTAAATCTCTGAGACAGCTTTTTGTATCCTTCCCCTGAACAACTATGTTGAATAATCTTTGTTTTCAGATCATTAGACAGTTGTTTTGAGGAGCCCATGATGCCACTCTCCAGAGGAGATTCAAACAGGAGAACAACTTGCAAGTGGCCACTTTAAGTAGCTTTTCTCATGATTGCATACACCTGGCTATGAAGTTCAAAGCTCAATGAGGTTAGAAAACCAAAAAAAGTGCTTTAGTAAGTCAGTAAAAAGTAGGTAGGAGTATTTAAAACAAGAAAATGATAAGGGTGCCCATACTTATGCACCTGTCAAATTTTGTTTGAATGCAGATTGCACATTTTCTGTTAGTAATATAAACCTCATTTCAAGGCAGAAACATTACTGTGTCCAACAGTTATTAGATACATGAAACTGTTGCCAAAAAAAACAATTTTTAGAAAACATTAAGCTTAAGATTAATAGGGGTGCCCAATCTTTTTCATATAACTGTACATGATGGTGTGTTCTACGGAGACTCACATACAGGATGACATGATCTGCGGAGACTTGCACACACAATGGCATGATCTATGGAGATTCACACACACAAGATGGCATGATTTACGGAGACACACACACGGAGTGAGCTACTGAGATTCATACACACGATGGCGTGATCTACTGGGATTCATTCACACAATGGCGTGATCTACTGAGACTCACCCAGACGATGGCGTGATCTACTGAGATTCACTTAGTTAGGGCCATATATATTTGGACAGAGACAACATTTTTCTAATTTTGGTTATAGACATTACCACAATGAATCTTAAACAAAACAATTCAGATGCAGTTGAAGTTCAGACTTTCAGCTTTCATTTGAGGGGATCCACATTAAATTTGGATGAAGGGTTTAGGAGTTTCAGCTCCTTTTTTTTTTTTTTTTTTTTTTAAATCAGATATTTTTTATTAAACCATAAATATTGCACATAAACAATAAAAGGGATACTTTGTTATCAACAATATACCAGTGTACAATACTTTTTTTTTTTTAAAGAAAACATATTTAGTCCCAAACCAAACTCCCCCCCCCCCCCTCTAGAGACCTGTCAAGAGTTAACCCCGCCTACTTTGTCATATATAAAAGTACAAGAAAAGGAAGATGACTTGTCAATAATCCTCCCAATGGGGCGAAAGGACTTTTAGATCACATTGATTCAAGCCACGGGTTCCACAACCTTTCAAAGAGGTCCCTCTTGTTCCTCCTAACGTAGATACTCCTCTTCAAAGCAATAATATGGTCCACTTGCTTCATAAAGTCTCTCCTTGTTGGTTGCTCTTCTCTAATCCAGAATTTGGCGATCAACTTTCGCGCGATAAACAACAGTCTGGCAATAACCATTTTATACAACTTATCAGTTATAATCTCCTCAACATAGCCCAAAATACATACCAAGGGATCACGCGGCACCGTGCAGCCATATGCCAGTCCCACTTTATTCAGCACCACCACCCAGAAGGAGGACAACCTGGGGCACTGCCACAGCATATGAAGGATTCCCGCCTCGGACTGCGAGCATCTGGGGCATTCTGAACTAGATCTCAATCCGGCTTTGAATAACATATCCAGAGTTCTATATGCCCTATGAATAACAAATAATAGTGACAGCCTACCAGGCTCGCTCATTGATATTTTGGGCACATAGTCCAGTACTGATTCCCAATGATCATTATCAATTGCCCCCAGGTCAGCCTCCCATTTCGCCATTGCTCTAATAGGGTGTTCCTCCAAGAAAGAGAATAAAAGGAATTCGTATATTCCCGAAATCACCCCCTTTGTGCCACCCCCTACAAGGATAAAATCTAGCATAAGGTCCACCTGGATTTCAACGGGTCCTCTCCTACGCTGTGCCCGGTGCGCATGCGAAAGACGGCGGTATTGAAACAACTCAGAGTCCGGTAGTAAGAACTCCTCCTGCAATGCCTCAAAGTCCCTAATTCTGCCCTGATGTAGAATCTGGCCCATCAGAGAGATGCCTGCCTGCCTCCCTCCAATTATGAAATCCCTCCGTCTAAACTCCTGTAGGACACAGTTATTCCAAATGGGTGAGAATCTAGTGAGTGCGTGCACACCCCTAATCCCCTTAACTTTGTCCCAAACCTTATGGATGAGCCTGATAGTACAAAATTTAGAACCCTTCTCTCGGAAATGTCCCCCCTCCAGACCCTCACTCAATACCTTCGTCCCAATCAGTGATCTCAGGCTGCAAGGTGCCCGCGTCCCACCTAACACATCTCCCCATCCCTTGAAATGCTGACACTGTGAAGCTAAAAAATACAACCACGGATTAGGCAATGCCACCCCTCCCTCCGTCTTTGGTCTCTGTAGAGTTTCCTGTTTAAATCTGGGGCTCTTTCCACCCCAAATCAGCTCCCCAAACAAAGATTTAATCCTCCGAAACCTATTCTGCAATATCCATATAGGGGAGTTGTGCAGCACATAAAGTAGCTGCGGCATCACAATCATCTTTATCAAGTTTATCCTGCCGATTACCGATAAATGTAACTTCCTCCACGCCTGGACCTTAGTACGTATCTTACGCAGAAGAGGTGCCAAATTCAGTTCCTCAAAACTAGTCAAAGGGAGAGCGATCTGAATCCCCAGGTATTTAAATTTATCAACTAGCTTCAACCTTGTAGAAGAATCCCCCCCACCACCGTCGCCACTATCCCCATCTATCAACATCATATTCGATTTGTCCCAATTGATCCTTAGGCCCGAGTAACTCCCAAATTCCTCAATAATGGCTTCCGTCTTAATCAGGGTCTCCTCAGAATCCTCCAAGAATAGCAGAATATCATCAGCGTATAACGCTACTTTTTCCTCTGCCTCCCCGTACATAAAACCCCTCACCTCCCGGGAACCTCTGATCTTCGCAGCAAGGGGTTCCACTGCCAACGCAAAAAGCAGCGGGGACAAAGGGCAGCCCTGTCTAGTACCTCTAGACAACGAAAAGGTCTCAGAGAGAGCATCATTCACTCTAATTTTGGCTACCGGAGAGGAGTACAACAGCCGCACCCATGAAATAAATTTAGGCCCAAACCCCATTCGTTCCAGTACTGACCACAAATAGCTCCACTTCACACACAATCAAAAGCCTTATGGACGTCTAAGGATACCACAACCCGTCTTCCGACATTGTCAGAAGGGATTTGCAAATTTAAAAACAACCTTCTCAGATTGAGTGCCGTTGATTTGTTGGGCATAAAGCCTGACTGATCCGGGTGAACCAGTCTGTCAATCACCCTGGACAACCTATTTGCCAAAGCTTTTGCCAATATCTTAATGTCGGCCGTCAAAAGTGAGATTGGTCTATAGGATTCTGGTAGTTGTGGGTCCTTATCGGCCTTAGGTATAACGACCACAATAGCCTCTCTCATTGATAAAGGTAGCTCCCCTCTTTCCAATGATCTATTATACACCTCCGACAATTTGGCCAACAAAGTTTCTTTCAGTACCTTATAAACCTCGGCTGGAATACCGTCCGCCCCCGGAGCCTTACCCCCAGCCACACCCGCCAAAGCGGCCCCCAATTCTTCCTCTCCAATTGGCTCCTCCAACAACTCACATTCTTCTCTGCTCAACCTAGGCAGGTCAATTCTCTCCAAGTAGCCCGTCATGTCCTCAGCCCCCCTCTCCACACTAGAAGTATATAATTTATCGTAGAATTTCCTAAACACTTCCAGAATCTGCTCCCCCCGAATAGCCAATGTTCCATCCTCCCTCTTAATGGAGTAGACGTGCGAGGAATCCCTTTGTGCGGACGCCACTACCGAAAGTAAATGCCCCACCTTTTCCCCCTCCGAATAGAAAGATGCTCTTTGAAAAGCCCGCAATCTCTCCGCCTTTCTCAGATACAATTGATTGACCTCCTGTTGAGCCTTCCTCATCCGACTCTGAGACTCCCTAGTGCAATGGGCCCCCAATGCCGCCTCAGCTGCCTTCAGTTCCTCCAGGACCGCTTGATCCTGTGTTCTAGTCCTAGTCTTGTCGTGAAATGTCCCGAAACAAAATACCTCTCAAATACGCCTTCATAGTGTCCCATACTACATGGCATTCCGCACTACCCTCATTAATCTTAAAAAACTCCTCTATCTCTGCCCCCACACTTTCCATGTCCAGGAGTTGTAGCCAGGAGGGGTGAACCTTCCATCCCATCTTCCGTGACCCAACTTGTTCTGATAGCTTTAATGAGACCCGCACCGGGCTATGATCTGATAGAATCCTGGGATTATATTCCACCCCACTTAGTAATTCGTTCATCCCATCATTACCCAAGGCGACATCGATCCGAGACATAGAACCGTACGTGGTCGAGTAACAAGAATAAGAATATGTGTTAGTATTGCGAACCCGCCATAAGTCAATCCAGCCTATTTCTCTAAGATAGTTCCCGAAAGGAGTGCCGTTCCCATCCCCGCGTAGCGGAGCGTGATTACTCTTATCCCAATGATCGTCAGCAATGTTGTTCACATCTCCCACCACCAGAAAGGGAACCCCGACTCACCCCCTCATATGCTCCAAAATCTCTTGAATTTTCTTGCCAGAATACGGCGGGGGTATATATAGTGAAACAATGCAAATCAAACGGTTAAAAATTTTGCACACTA
Organism: Ranitomeya imitator; assembly: GCF_032444005.1. Classification (NCBI taxonomy): domain Eukaryota; kingdom Metazoa; phylum Chordata; class Amphibia; order Anura; family Dendrobatidae; genus Ranitomeya; species Ranitomeya imitator. The sequence continues at coordinate 157,327,849 of NC_091290.1, forward strand.
AAAAAACATACTGACCATCCTTATCAATTTTTACTTCAATTTCCTCAAATGGAGTACTTGTATGGATCAAAACAGACACCCCCCTTGCATAATTAGAGAACGTCGAGTGATACGCCCTGCGCACCCATTTTTTCTGTAACATATCAACTTTTTCCTCAACTAAATGAGTTTCTTGCAGGCATATCACCGAGGGCCTCTGTTTCAATAGGTACTGGAATACTGCCGCACGCTTAGTGGCGTCCGCTAGCCCCCTAACATTCCAGCTTATAATATTAACATTCCCTCCCATTTCCTTAAAGAAAGATATAAGATGAGAATCATCTCTCCCAGGTCTCCCCCAATGCCCTCCTCCCCCCCACCCCAACAACTAAACCAACCTTCCCCATCTGAAATTCAAAATAACTCAGATACTCCGAACTTTCTTTCTCTATATGAGAATTGAGGGCACTTAGTATACCCTAGAGCTAGGTCCTTTACCGTCCATCTCTCCCCCTCCCACCGCGACCAATATGAACTATTCATTGCGCCGCTGAACACAATGCTGTAACCATTAGGTGTAATTAGACCAACTTCAACAGTAACTTTCAAACAGAACCCCTCCCCCAAAGAGAGGCAGATCCAGTAGAGCTATAAATCCTCTGAATCAGTCTCAACGGTTCCTATCAGTGCCAATTTTCTTGGCGTTGGTGTCCAGCCATTGCGTCGCCTCCTCCGGACTTTGAAAAAATTGAACACGATCCATCACCACCACCCTGAGCTTAGCTGGGTAGAGCATTGAGTATTTTAGGTCCAGTTCACGGAGCCGCCGCTTGACTTCACCAAACTTCATTCTAAGTTTCTGCACCGATGCCGAGTAGTCCGGATAAATGGAGATCCGATTTCCGTTTATGCTCAGGCCATCACTCAGCCTAGCCTTCCTCAGTAGAGTTTCCCGATCCCGGTAGTCCAAAATTTTTGCCAATATAGCTCGAGGGGCAGAGCCAGGCGGCAGAGGACGAGTGGGGACCCGATGAGCCCTCTCCACCGAGAAATGGTTGGTAAGGTCTGCTCCTCCCACCGAGTTCTTAAGCCATGCCTCAATATATTCAGTGGGGTTGTTTCCCTCCACCTTCTCCGGCACCCCGACTATTCTTAAATTGTTTCTCCGGGATCGATTTTCCAGATCATCTGTCTTAAATTCTAACTCCGCGATTCGTTGGATATATTTCTTTTCTCTTTTTAATAGTTCGTTTGTCTGATCCTCCACACTGCCCACACGCTCCTCCACCACCTCCACTCTTTTTTCCACTTTGCGCATAGCAGAGTTAAGTGACTTCATTTCAACTGTGAGATCATCCACCCTTAGGTTCAACGCGGCCAAAGCAGATTTGCAGTGTATAACGACAGAGAAAATGTCCTGCAGTGTTGGTTCCCCCATACATGGCTGCTGCGCATCATTAGAATCATTGGTCTGCACAGGGCTATCAGCAGGTGTCACATTTTCTGCACTGTGCACTCCCTGCGCCCTCCCTGGGGAACGTTGCACCTCCACTTCACTGGCCCTGACTTCCCCTCCACCTTTCTGCCTCATCAGGGCTTCCTCCTCATCGAGTCCTTCTGGACCCAGCAGCAGGGCTCCCCCCTCCTCTGTACGGGCAAATCGCTCCAGCCGGGCTATTACCTCCAGCCTCCGGTGGTATGAAGCGCTGGCTCTGGCCGCCTCCTCCTCAGCCACGGCGCCATCTTGGATTTTCGCTTAGTCTGCGGGCGCCGACTGCTTGCGGCGCGGCATCTCCGCTCCTCACCGCTCGTTATCAGCGGTGCTTTCTCCCCCTCGCCGGGGACCTGCGGGGTCTCTCTGGCCGGTTTTCGGCGTTCGACGGCGCCTTCAAAAGTAATTTTTCAGAGTGGTGCGGAGAGAGAGATCAGCCGCACGTCCGCTCACATCCCTCGCTAGGCCACGCCCCCCGAGTTTCAGCTCCTTAACATGTGCCACCCTGTTTATAAAGGGACCAAAAGTAATTGGACAGATTCAATAATTGTAAATAAAATGTTCATTTTTAGTACTTGGTTGAAAACCCTTTGATGGCAATGACTGCCTGAAGTCTTGAGCTCATGGCCACCACCAGACGCCGTGTTTCCTCCTTTTTGATGCTCTTCCAGGCCTTCACTGTGGTGGTTTTCAGTTGCTGGTTGTTTGTGGCCTTTCTGTCTGAAGTTTAGTCTTTAACAAGTGAAATGCTGCTCAATTGGGTTGAGATCAGGTGACTGACTTGGCCATTCAAGAATATTCCACTTCTTTGCTTTAATAAACTCCTGGGTTGCTTTGGCTTTATGTTTTGGGTCATTGTCCATCTGTAGTATGAAACGACGACCAATCAGTTTGGCTGCATTTGGCTGGATCTGAGCACACAGTATGGCGGCTCTGAAGACCTCAGAATTCATTCCTGTGTCCTGTGTCACATCATCAATAAACACTAGTGACCCAGTGCCACTGGCAGCCATGCATGCCTGCGCCATCACACTGCCTCCGCCGGGTTTATGCATGCCCGCGCCATCACACTGCCTCCGCCGGGTTTATGCATGCCCGCGCCATCACACTGCCTCCGCCGGGTTTATGCATGCCCGCGCCATCACTCTGCCTCCGCCGGGTTTATGCATGCCCGCGCCATCACACTGCCTCCGCCGGGTGTTACAGATGATGTGGTATGCTTTGGATCATGAGCTGGACCGCGCCTTCACCATACTTTTCTCTTTCCATCATTGTGGTAGAGGTTGATCTTGGTTTCATCTGTCCATAGAATGTTCTTCCAGAACTGTGCGGCTTTTTTAGATGTTTTTTCGCCTTTTTCTTCTTGATGCTTATGAGTGGCTGCACCGTGCAGTGAACCCTCTGTAGTTACTTTCATGAAGTCTTCTCTTTATGGTAGATTTGGATATTGATACGCCGACCTCCTGGAGAGTGTTGGTCACTTGGTCGGCTGTTGTGAAGGGGTTTCTCTTCACCATGGAGATTATTCTGCGATCATCCACCACTGTTGTCGTCTGTGGGCGCCCAGGTCTTTTTGCATTGATGAGTTCACCAGTGCTTTCTTTCTTTCTCAGGATGTAGATTTTGCCACTCCTAATATTGTAGCAATTTCTCGGATGGTTTTTCTGTTTTCGCAGCTTAAGGATGGCTTGTTTCACCTGTATGGAGAGCTCCTTTACTGCATGTTTACTTCACAGCAAAACCTTCCAAATGCAGCACCGCACCTCAAATCAACTCCAGGCCTTTTATCTGCTTAATTGGGAATGACATAACGAAGGGATTGCCCACACCTGTCCATGCAATAGCATTGGAGTCAATTGTCCAATTACTTTTGGTCCCTTCAAAAACAGGTCTATAACCAAAATTAGAAAAATGTCTCTGTCCAAATATATATGAACCTAACTGTACGTGGTCGTGATCTACGGAGGCTCACACACATGATGACGCGATCTACGGAGATTCACACACATGATAGCATGATCTACAGGATCATATTGTACGAGTGCATTCTCTATGGTAGCGGGTCTTTAATGAAATAGGAAGATTCATCTAGATTCAGAAATATCCACGCAGAAACAAGCGGCAGTTCTCTGAGAAGCAATGTAAAATTCAGTTCAGGCTGGTATCACAGCTCAGCTGCGGAGGAAAGTTCTGTTGGTCTCTCACTATCTCCATCTTCTCCTTCCACACCGACAGGTAATGAGGCACAGGCTGCTTTTTAACCCCTTTAGGACTGGCCCTCATTTTTTAATTCTGACCAGTGTCACTTTATGTGGTCATAACTCTGGAGTTTCACCGGATCCCACTGATTTGGAGACTTTTCTCCTGACATATTGTACTTCATGATAGTGGAAACATTTATTCCATATGACTTAAGTTTATTTGTGAAAATTTCGGAAGTTTGACAAAAAATGTTAACATTTAGCAATTTTCAAACCTAGAATTTTTATGCCCTTAAATCATAGCTTTGTCACTCAAAATAGTGAATAAATAACATTTCCCACGCGTCTACTTTACATCAGCACAATATTTAAAACATTTTTTGTTAGGACGTTATAAGGGTTAAAAGGTAACTCCTTTTTACAACATAATTTACAAAAACCTTAATTAGACCTACCGGTAACTTTATTTCCAGGAATCCATTTTCACCTCACCATGATAGTCGTCCTTATCCTCACTGGAACAGGAAATAACAAGAGGTTAAAAGGACCTTCCCATCTTCACCCCACCTCAGTGTCTTTTCAAAGTACCACATCTGGATGGATGCAACATCAATTTATTAGTTATTCTTTATACAAACGTTACTTCATATTTAGACATCTCTAAGAAGGGAGGGAACTAGTAGTGCTGCCAGGATGGATTCCTGGAAATACAATTACCGGTAGGTCTAATTACGGTTTTCCAGTTCACCAATCCTGACAGCACCATCGAGAATACCAAAGTATGATGATCTACGGTGGGACCACTGCATGAAGAACCTTCCTACCGAAGGCCAGTTGCCCGAAGACTACATCTAGTTTATAATGTCTCGAGAAAGTATTTAAACTCGACCATGTTGCGGCTCTACATATATGATCCACTGAAGCCCCACCTCTCTGCCCATGAAGTAGACATGGCCCTTGTCAAAAAGGCCCTAAGAGTCTCCTCGGAAGATCTTCCTTCAGCCTCGTAGGCTGGACCAATTGTGGACCTGATCCACCTAGCTATTGTGGGTTTTGCCACTTACCACTATTTGCACCCCCATATTGCACAAACAAGTTTGTGACCTGTCTCCAGTCCCTAGTTGCTCCTAGGTATTGGAGAACCATCTCCCTAACATCTAGGCAATGAAAGGATTGCTCCTACGGGTTCCTCGGGTGCTGGCAGAAGGAGGGGAGAACAACTTCCTGGTTCAATGATCGGGGTGGATACTACTTTGGTTAAGAACGCTGGGTCAAGCATCAAGACCAGTCGGCCCTGACGAGATAGAGCCTGTAATTCCACTAATCTTTTGGCTAATGTGATTGCTACCAGGAAAGCAGTTTTAAACGAGAGCCTGCTTATGTCCATATCCTTCGCTGGATCTTATGGATGTTTGCAAAGTGCGTTTAGCACCAGGTTTAGATTCCAAAGTGGGGCGGGCTTCCTCACAGAAGGCTTTATCCTCTAAGCTTTAGAGAACCTAGCTATCCATTCTCCACAATAAATGCAGAAGCGCTTCCAGGTTTTATTATATATAGCAGAGGCCACAGGTTTCCCGCTTGCTTGAAGGGTAGATATTACTTCATCAGACAACCCCTTTAACTTTAGGACCTGCCTCTCAAGATCCATGCTGAGAGTTGAAGACTGTCTGGATTGTGGTGGAGAACTGGGTCCTGGTGGAGGAGGTCTTTTCTCCTTGGAAGGAGGATGGAGTATTCTTCCGCCATTCTCCTCATCAGAAGGATCCAATTCCTCTTTGGCCAGAAGGGCACCACCAGGATGATCTTCGCCCTTTCCTCCTGCACTTTCCTCAGCACTCTCGGAACCAGAGGAAGGGGGGGAAAAAGCATAGGACAGCCCTTCTCCCCATGGTTGGAACAGTGTGACACCTGCTGAACCGTGTAGGGGTTTAGGGAGAACAATCTTCTGACCTTCGCATTCTCTCTGGCTGCGAACAAATCCACTTGTGGCATTCCACAGCATTGACACAGCACACTGAACACTCCCTCGTTCAGCACCCACTCCATGGGGGATAACTTCTGCCTACTTAGGAAGTCTGCCACCTGATTCCTGGATCCTTCCAGGTGTACTGCAGAGACGGATAGGACCTTCTTTTCTGCCCATCTGAAGCTCTTCTTGGCCAGGTGTTGTAGTGTAGGATGCTTTTGTCCCCCTTGATGACGTAAGAATGCCACCGCCATCATGTTATACATGCTAAAGCAGGGGTCCCCAACTCCAGTCCTCAAGGCCCACCAACAGGTCATGTTTTCAGGATTTCCTTTGCATTGCACAGGTGATGCAATTATTACCTGGGCAAGACTAAGGAAATCCTGAAAACATGACATGTTGGTGGGCCTTGAGGACTGGAGTTGGGGACCCCTGTGCTAAAGCATGTCAATTTGGAATATGTGAAATTTGAATAGCAATATGGCTTTGGAGGATAAGGAAAAAATATGAGATGCTTAGCATAAAATTTGGCCAAATATTATGTGCCCATCAACCATCGTCAGGGTGGTCTCAGTCTGATGGGTCCCTGACCTGTGTGAATATCTCTCTAAGTCTGATGACTGAATTCCTGGGTGAATGTGGACACCTCTGTCGGCACAGCAATGCCCCCTTGAGGAAGCGACAGTCACGCTTGCGAAACGCGCGTCGGGGGGAGTGGTCGCCCCATGGACTGGACCGGAGATACTATTACTATGAGTAATTAACCCTTTACTCACTTTATGCTCATGTTTCTTTGGTGCAGCGCTCCATTATGGTTTATATGCAGCTTTTTTTAGCCTAGTTTAGCCATACAAATTGACTGGGATCACTTTAATATTTTTTTACTGTCCCACTATATGTGGGCTAAGAGTTTGACTTTCCCTTGTTACAATCAAATTGCTATAGATACATGTCCACTCGGACATTGTTCCTTGTGCTGCATCATATGGGTCCAGGTTAGCGGCCACTCAATATTTTCACCTTTCAGTATCACACTTTTATCCTTACGAATGTAATATTTATTAAAATTGTATTGAGTTCTTTATTATGTTATTGGTATTAATAAATAGTATTATTTTTAATATACGAAGACTCACGCTCTCCTATTTTTCAAATACAGATGTTTAGTATCACCGGTTTCAGAATTCCCCTGTTCTATCAATAAAAAAGCATTAACCTGATCGCTAAACAGCGTAGCGAGAAAAAAAGTAAAAACGTCAGAATTACGTTTTTTTTGGTTGCCGCAACATTGCAATAATGGGCGATCAAAATAACGTATCTGCACCGATATGGTGTTATTAAAAACGTCAGCTCGGCACGCAAAAAATAAGCCCTCACCCAACCCCAGATCACAAAAAATGGTATCAGAAAATGGCGCAATTTTTTTTCTTTCTTTAGCAAAGTTTGGAATTTTTTTTCACCACTTAGATAAAAAAGAACGTAGACATCCTGCCGTACAGGAGCTCGAAGGGGGAGAACCCCGTCGAGGCCTGCGGAACCTCTCTGTAAGCGAATAGCAGGTGTGGGAGGTACCGCTCCCAGTCGCGCCCTTGAGTCTCAACCAGCATGCGTAGCATCTGTTTGAGGGTACCATTGAAGCGTTCACACAAGCCATTGGTCTGTGGGTGATAAGCACTCGATTCCAGGTGCTTCACCTGCATTCTCTTACAGAGAGCCTCCATTAGGCGAGACATAAATTGGGTCCCTTGATCAGTAAGCATTTCCCTGGGAAATCCTACACATGAAAAGATGGCCAACAGGGCATCCGCCACCTTATCTGCCCTAGTTGACGACAGAGCTACTGCCTCTGGGTACCGGGTAGCGTAGTCTACCACAGTAAGGATGTATTGCTTTCCAGAGCTGCTGGAGACGGCCAGCGGGCCCACAATGTCCACCGCGATCCTCTGGAAAGGCTCCTCTATCACTGGCAAAGGGATCAGGGGAGCCTTAAGAGCAGGCCCGGCTTCCCCACTCTTTGACAGGTGATACAGGAGCGGCAGTAGTTTGACACATCTGTCCCCATCTTAGGCCAATAGAAGTGTTGAGACAGCCGGGCCTTAGTTTTGCTGATACCCAAGTGTCCAGGGAGCGGGATCTCATGGGCAATCCGTAACAACTCACCCCGGAATTGCTGCGGGACGACCAGCTGTCTTTCCCTCAACCACTCCTTTTGCGATTCTCCGGGTACTGTCTCCCGGTACAACCTTCCTCGTTCCCAGAACACCCTCTCCTTATCAGTCTCGGAGGAGGGCGTCTCGGCGAGTTTTCCCAAACTCTCTAGGCTCGCATCTGTGTGCAGAGCGGCCTGAAACTCCTGGCTAGGGGAAGCCAGAAGTGACGGCAGGGTCCCTTCCCCACGGGAACCCTCTTGGACCTGCTCTGGGTCCACCTCTGGTTCAGTCACAGTGATGACTGAGGAGGGTCCGGAAGGCTGACAGTTATCTGCGTTCCGGGCACTCTGACTGCGGGTGACAGCAGCTACGTAGGCTGTCTCCCCGGGGGTTTCTACAGGCCCATCAGCCGGCGCTGCTATGGGCTCTACCTCCGCATCCACCCCCATTACCTCGGGAGCATTGCTACTTATGGGCCAGTTACCTTCCTCGGTGGCGCTGGTCACCTTCATGGCGTCACCTTGCTCACGGTTCCCATGCATCTCCCCATTTCCTGTAGCACCGACACTTGCCCCTGTTAGGGGTTCCTCAGCCGTCTCACTCCGCAGAGCGATGTGGCTGGGCACGCCTGTACCTATGGACACATTAACCTTCACAAAAAAATCATTATCAGGTTCAGTTGGCACAGGTACAACATTTTCACCATCAATCCTAGGAAAAAAATGGTTATTAGATGCATCATTACAAGATAAAGCATGGTCAGGTAACACATGCGATTTCCCATCATCATCATCATCATCAGGGTTAACGTTACCCTTATTAGTAGATTGGGGAGGGGTGTCAGGGATGTAGTATGCAACCATCCTCCCCAAATCAGTCCCCAACAAAACATCAGTGGACAAATTATCAGACAGCCCCACTTCCTTCACCCCGCTCCCGGCACCCCAATCAATAAAAACCCGGTCCATTGGTAAGGGACAGCTGATGCCCCCAATCCCAGTGACAGTTGGGGTTTTCCCCGGAATGATTTCTTCAGGGGCCGCCAGTTCGGGTCGGATGAGGGCTCGTTCAGCCCCCGTGTCCTTGAGGCCTGTAGCAACATGGCCTCCCACAGTGACGTGCTGTACGTTGTCACACACCCTCCCAACCACACCACCCACCACAAGAACTCCCGCATTAGGCCCTGGGGCCTTGGCTGGGGTGTTCGGCTTGTCTGGACAGTCGGGACTGATATGACTAGTCCGCTTGCAGAAGAAACACTGGCGGGGGTCGGTGGTAGGTCTGGTGCTGTTGGCCACGGGGACAGGACCTCTGGTGTGCTGGCTGGCAGGGGTACTGGCGTTGGTTGCAGGCTTACCCCCTCTCCAGCTGGTGGTGACTGGCTTCCGCACTTCCGATCTACGGTTGGCCTCATAGGCATCGGCAATCTGCGCTGCCTTCGTCACGTCTTTGGGTTCTCTGTCCATCACGAACTGTCGCACCTCAGCTAGGCAAAGATGTAAGAACTGGTCTTTGATCATCAGGTCTCACAGCTGTGCAAAGGTGGTCACTGACAGTCCTTGGGTCCACTGGTCAAAGTGGGTCCCTAGTCCATGCACCACATCACTGTAACGGTCGTGTGGGCCACGTTGGAGGGTCCGGGACTTTCTACGGTACACCTCAGGTGTAAGCTGGTACTTTGTTACCAGGGCCTGCTTGATGGCCTCAGTCACCATCTTGTTCTTGAGGGAGGGCAGCAAACGCCTCCAGAGCTTTGCCTCTCAGCCCTGGTGTCAGGTATTGTGCCCATTCATCTGTAGGCAGCTGGTACTGTCTGCAGGCTTTCTCAAAGACCCGCAGAAAAGTGTCCAAGTCCCTGTCCTTTTCCATGACAGGAAAGTGATCGGGCCGGGGCTTCGGTATCTGAGCGCTGCTGGGCTCACGGCTGGACTGGGACGACCCCTGCATTTGCAGTCGGGCTAACTTCAGCTGGTACTCCCGCTCAGCTTACTGCTCGGCTCTCTCCTGGTGTTGCTGGATAAGCTGACAACGTCCATCATGGTCATCGGCGGGGAGTAGTTCCAAGACCGCCAGCAGGTGGGGGTCCAATTCGCCCTTAATGCTAATAGGGCCGGCATTCAATGGATGGATCTCTGCTGCAGCACCATGTTCGCTTGTGCTGGCTTCTGCAGCCACTGGGCTCTGGGGCCTGGCTTGGTCTAGAGCGGCTTCCCATTGCACCAGATCTGCGACCAGTTGGGCTTTGTTTTTGCCTGCAAAGTCAATGTCCTGTGAGCTGCATAAGGCAGTAATGGTGTCTCTGGTCTGCTGCTTAAAAAAGGTTTCTCCCAGCACAACCATGGTTGCCAAATAAAAGATAGGACAGAAAAACAAAGAGAAGGTAAAAGGATAATTACCAGTACACACAATTGTCTCAGGACTAATAAACACTGAGTTCGTTCTCCAAACTTATTTGCGCAGAGTTCTCACAAGAACTTTGCAAGTTTTTAGTGACAGGAGTGATCACTCAAACCAAATGACTAATGCTCTAAGAAATCCCACCGCTGCCAACAATTTGTCACGATTCACACCGTGACCATCATCCTTACGTCACGGATCGGGGTGACTTTAGGCCAACAGACGGCTATCACATGTGCAAGGGGCTTATCTTGGTTATCTCTCCACTGCTACAATGTGATGAAAAAACACACACAAGGCTATTGACCTCTTAGTTTACAGCAGGGGCTTATTTTAGGTATCCCACTGCTCAATATACCACGAACTGCAGGGATTTATGTATATCCTACTTTCAGTTCCACTTGCAACTTGCAGCTCTCTGGCGCCCCCCTTACTCTCAGGTCAGACTAGGTACTGCACCTAGGGTATATAGTCGCCAGAAAGGCTGCCTGCTATGTACTAGCTATTGGGCACGCTGCAGCGAGGCGACATAAATACTCCCACTCAGGCAGGAACAATAATTATCAACGACGCCGTCGCTATAACGACTCCCAACTACCCAGTACAAACGTATGCTGCCACCAGCTTCGATTAAACGGGTCCGAAGCTAACCCAAAAACAGTAGCTTAATTCCCTTCAGGTACGTTTTAGAGCAGGAAGAACGAAAACTAGTAATTTATATATTTTACTCCGTTAAAATTAAGGCAGTGTTTATAAAAAGATGTTACAATATGAGACAATTGAAAACTATGTACAAGGTAAATTATAAAATAAACAGGGATTAAATAAGAAAAGGTACAACTCACATGTTCTCAGTTCATATCAGGCAAAACCATGCTGGTGGGCAGAGCTCCCCAAATGTCCCAGTGCATGAGGACACTGGTTAGGAACAGCTCTTCAAGACAGACTCACATAGGCTCCAGCAGACAGACAGACTTATAGCTCAACCTGATGACATCACAGAAAGGGCTGGTTTTTCCAGACCCTCCTACCTCTTCAGTTTAACTAAATTTAACCTAAATTTGTCTAATGCCTGTAACTCCGCTACAGAACATGTCATAGTCATAACAAACCCAGCATTCATCTCGTATTAACATTGGCATTCTAATGAGATCAAATATGTCCTATCTGGGATAAATATTTACAGAGAAATCCCTACTTTTTACCTGATGGAGTTAGAAGCTCATGTTTACAGCGGTTGACAGATCCGCCGATGGACGTAAAGAATATGTATTTTTCCTTTCTCTAGCCTAAATCGTTAGCCCAATATCTTACAAGAATGGAACAAAGGACTTCTTGAATTTACAGAAGGGAATCAGACCGGTTTTAGCTAGTACAACTTTCCACTCCAGCTATGCCAGTCGTAAATACCTTTCTTCAATAAAACTTCCCCACATACATTGACAAGGCAAGCTAAACACAGAGTGAAGGGGGGTCAAAGCCCACCCTATATGTGCTGGCAGAGAAACTAAACTTATATGATATTTCATACAATATTGTGACAGACTGAATCTCTGTACATCGCTCGGAATCCCTGTGGATCGCGGGATCGTGTGTCTGAATTCCTGTAGATCGCTCTGAATCCCTGTAGGTCGCTCGGAATCCCTGTAGTTCGCAGGATCGTGTGTCTGAATCCCTGTAGATTGCTCAGAATCCCTTTAGATCATGAGATTGTGTGTCCGAATCCCTGTGGATCACTCGGAATCCCTGTAGAACACAGCATTGTGTGTCAGAATCCCTGTAGAACACAGCATTGTGTGTCAGAATCCCTGTAGAACACAGGATTGTGTGTCAGAATCCCTGTAGATCGCTCGGAATCCCTGTAGATTTTGGGATCGTGTGCCAAATCCCTGTAAATCAGTCGGAATCCCTGTAGATCGCGGGATCGTGTGTCCGAATCCCTGTAGATCGCTCAGAATCCCTGTAGTTTGCAGGATCGTGTGTCTGAATCCCTGTAGATCATGGGATCGTGTGTCTGAATCCCTGTAGATAGTAACATAGTAACATAGTAACATAGTTAGTAAGGCCGAAAAAAGACATTTGTCCATCCAGTTCAGCCTATATTCCATCATAATAAATCCCCAGTAGTGTTGAGCATTCCGATACCGCAAGTATCGGGTATCGGCCGATATTTGCGGTATCGGAATTCCGATACTGAATTCCGATACTTCCCGCGTATCGGATACCGGAATCGGAAGTTCCCAGAATTCAAATTGAACGCAGCAGCCAATGAGGAATGAATGAAAGTGTGGGCACATCCTGTTTAGCATGGTGGGCATGTAAGTACTGGCAAGGCTGGGATTGGCTGCTGAAATGATGTCACTCTGCACTATAAAAAAGCGCTGCCGCCATTTTGCGCTCACTCTGCTGTGATTTCAGTTAGGGACAGGACGCTGTGTTCTAACTGAGGGCCAGTCGAGCTAGCTAATTGCTTTATTTTCCTTTCCAAAGGCTAATTTAGCAAAACGCTGTGTGTTCTTCACTGTTCACCTTGCTCTTGCCTTGCAGCGCTGTTTTAACAGCGTTCTGCAAGGTCTCTGTGTGTGTGTGTGTGTGCAGCTCACTCTGTAGTCTGTGTGCAGCCATATACCCGGTTGTATTCAGCTCAGGGGGGGTTCACACTGCCTCACACAGTTGTTCTTTTTTGCTCTTAGTGCAGCCTGCTGCACATTTTTTCTCAAATTTCCTATTAGTGTTTTTCCACCAGTCTCCAGCTCTATTGTGGAAAAACACTACATAGGATAACCTAGAGGGGGGTTTTTGGGCCTTGCAGCGCCGTTTACGGCTGTCTGCACGGTCTCCGTGTGAGCCCAGCTCGCCCTGTAGTCTGTGTGCAGCCATAGCCGGTTGGATTCAGCTCAGGGTTCGTTACTGGCTCATACCTTGAGAAAAATTTTCCTTTTTTTCAAATAGTGCAGCCTGTTTAAAATTTGAAAAAAAAAATTCCTATTAGTGTCTTTCCACTCATATCCAGCTAAATAGTGGAAAAACACTATATAGGATAACCGAGAGGAGGGTTTTTTGGCCTTGCAGCGCCGTTTACGGCTGTCTGCACGGTCTCCGTGTGAGCCCAGCTCGCCCTGTAGTCTGTGTGCAGCCATAGCCGGTTGGATTCAGCTCAGGGTTCGTTACTGGCTCATACCTTGAGAAAAATTTTCCTTTTTTTCAAATAGTGCAGCCTGTTTAAAATTTGAAAAAAAAAATTCCTATTAGTGTCTTTCCACTCGTATCCAGCTAAATAGTGGAAAAACACTATATAGGATAACCTAGAGGAGGGTTTTTTGGCCTTGCAGCGCCGTTTACGGCTGTCTGCACGGTCTCTGTGTGAGCGCAGCTCGCCCTGTAGTCTGTGTGCAGCCATAGCCGGTTGGATTCAGCTCAGGGTGCGTTACTGCCTCATACCTTGAAAAACAATTTCCTTTTTTTCAAATAGTGCAGCCAGTTTAAAATTTGAAAAAAAAAATTCCTATTAGTGTCTTTCCACTCGTATCCAGCTAAATAGTGGAAAAACACTATATAGGATAACCGAGAGGAGGGTTTCTTGGCCTTGCAGCGCCGTTTACGGCTGTCTGCACGGTCTCCGTGTGATTTAAACTAGCTCTGTAGCCCGATCTGCACCAAAAAAAAGGTTAAGTTCACCAAACACAACTTACACTTGTGTAGGCCACATTTGCAAAATAATAAAGTTTAGTCCACAATTTACAACATTAGTGTTTCTTACACCTGTTAGGAGGAGCATTACAGGAATAAGCACACTAAGGCCTTAGTACTTTTCTGCTTATCTTTATCTGTCAACCAAGATGAAGAGGGCAGGGAGTAAGGCACGTGGGCGTGGGCGCGGAGCAGGGAGAGGAGCAGGGAGAGGACGTGGTGATTCTGTGCCTGCTGCGGGCGCCGGTGACTCGTCGTCACTCAGTTTCAGCAGGGAACAGTCCTTCATGCGCAGCTTTGTCGGAGAGCGCCGTGCACCGCTGCTGCGTGAAGACCAAATTGAAGCCGTTGTCGGGTGGATGGCAGCTAACGCCTCGGCATCGACTTCAGTTAGTGCCACATCCTCTCAGGCACAGAGCACTGGAGAGCAGCCATCTGTCTCTTCACCACCTGCCAAATTGGCCAGGCAGTCAGAGAGCCCAGGACAGGAGCCGTCTCTACTTCTGTTCTCTGAATCTCTTGGCTTGGAAACAGGGGGCCAGCCAAGCAGCATTGGAGAAATGGAAGAAGAGGCAGTGTGCAGTGATGCCCAACACCTTTTTCTCTCTGACTCTGAAGAGGCAGGTGGGCCAGTGCCTCCGGTGACCACAGCGCAGTACGCATCTGATGATGAAACTCAGGTGCCGCTTTCTCGTGCGTACTGTGCTGCTGAGACTACCCAGGAGGAGCAGTTGGTGGCAGAGGGTAGTGGAGATGATGAGGTCCTTGACCCATCGTGGCGTGAGGAACAGGAAGGTGGTGGGAGCAGCTCAGAGGAAGAGCTTCCTCTTACGGGCCAAAGAGGGAGAGGGAGGGGGAAGACTGCGGAGCCTGTAGCCTCCACTTTGGCACCCGTTAGGAGCCTGTCTCTTTCCAAAGCCAAAAAGGGCGCTCCCAAGACTTGCAGTGCCTGGTCCTTTTTTGACACAGTTGCAGATGACATTTGTTTTGTCAAATGCAAGCTGTGTCATCATAAAGTAAAAAGAGGGAAAAATGTCAGCAACCTCAATACCACAAATATGTGGAAACATGTGCGGACCAGGCACGCGGTGGAGTTACAGAAACACACTGAAGATGTAGGCCAACCAACAGCGGCAGCTACCACCTCTTCAGCTCGTGTTGCCTCTTCCTCCAGCTCACGCACAGCTGGTTTGGCTTCCTCCCAGAGACCTTGTGTAATTCCACCCACAGCACCACCTTCCCAGTCATCCTCACACTCCCAGTCTACTCTACAGCCATCGGTAGTACAGGCATGGGAGAAAAGGCGGGCATTCTCGGCCAACCACCCCCGAGCACAGGCTCTGAATGCAGGCATTGCCAAACTGTTGTCCCTGGAAATGCTCTCGTTCAGGCTGGTGGAGACTGACAGCTTCCGTGACTTGATGGCATTGGCAGTCCCACAGTACAAGGTGCCCAGCCGCTTTTACTTCAGCAGGCAGGCTGTCCCTGCCCTGCACAGGCATGTTGAGGCAAACATAAAACATGCGCTACTGAACGCCGTCAGTAGCAAGGTCCACCTCACCACCGATGCGTGGACCAGTCAGCATGGACAGGGGCGATATGTTTCCCTCACTGCCCATTGGGTTAATGTTGTTGAGCCAGGTACAGATCGTGCGAGTGGCGCAGGACGTGTCCTGCCCACTCCAAGGATTGCAGGAATCCAGTCTGTACGCATCGACTCCTCCTCTTACACCAGTTCCTCTGATTCCTCTCTGCAGGATCCGTCACAGTCCACCCCCACATGGACCCGTGAACGTTTACCTATGACCGACATGAGCACAGCCGTGGCCAAACGTCAGCAGGCCGTCTTGAAACTAGTTTCATTGGGGCATCGAAGCCACACAGCGCAGGAGCTCTGGAATGCTATAAAGCAGGAGAGCGATGTGTGGTTACTGCCAGCGAATCTCCAGCCAGGCATGGTAGTGTGTGACAATGGCCGAAATCTGGTGGCAGCTTTGGCCCTTGGCAACCTCACTCACATCCCATGTCTGGCACATGTGCTCAATTTGGTTGTGCAGAGTTTTCTGAGGGACTATCCGGATCTTGATGCCCTGCTGCACAAGGTCCGCCTAGAGTGTGCTCACTTGCGGCGTTCCAGCTTGGCCAGATCCCGCATTGCTGCTCTGCAGCGCCGATTCCGCCTTCCGGAACACCGCATCATATGTGACCTACCTACCCGGTGGAATTCCACGTTACATATGTTGGAGCGGTTGTGTGAGCAGCAGCAAGCAGTTATGGAGTACCAGCTGCATCAGGCGCAAAGAAGTCGCAGTCAGCGCCGATCAGACTTCACAACCACAGAGTGGGCCACTATGAAGGACGTCTGCCAGGTTTTGCGTCCTTTTGATTATTCCACGCGGATGGCAAGTGCAGATGATGCACTAGTCAGCATGACTGTCCCCCTTATCTGCCTGCTTCAGCAAACTTTGCAAGGGTTAAGGGATGATGTGGTGGAAGAGGTGGAGGATGAGGAGTCACCTTTTCCATCAGCTTCTGGAGAGTCAGCGCCACGTGGTTCCTCACAAAGGGGTACGCAGGGGCCAATTTGTGAGGAGGATGAGGAGGAGTCAAT
Source organism: Ranitomeya imitator (assembly GCF_032444005.1). Lineage (NCBI taxonomy): Eukaryota > Metazoa > Chordata > Amphibia > Anura > Dendrobatidae > Ranitomeya > Ranitomeya imitator. Next base: position 157,344,335 of record NC_091290.1, read on the forward strand.
GGAGGAGGAAGAGCTCCGTCCAGAGGAGGGAGCGACACAATTGTCCAGTGGTCAGTGTGTACAGCGAGGGTGGGGTGATGACGAGCGGGCAGAGATCATGTCTCAAGCAGGGGACAGCGTTTCTGGGCCGGTTGGCACTCTGCAGCACATGGTGGATTTCATGCTGCAGTGCCTGAGAAACGACCGCCGCATCGACCACATTCTCAACATGCCTGATTATTGGGTGTTCACCCTCCTCGATCCTCGCTACCGGGACAACGTCCAAAACCTCATCCCTGCGTTGACCCGGGAGCGTAAATTGCGGGAGTACCACGACACACTGGTGAATTCCATCATCTTCTCCTGTCCAACTGAGAGGAGTGCTGCTAGTGCTTTACAAAGCAGCTCAGTGCGTCGAGGCAGTGGGGGAGGCTCTGCCCAAAGAGGGAGCAGAAGCAGTGCCTCTGCCCAAGGCAAGCCCAGTATGGCACAACTCTGGCACACTTTTGTGTGCCCGCCCCAAATGTCTACACCATCACCGGCGGCTCCAGTCAGCAGGAGGCAACGGTTCCGTCAGATGGTGACAGACTACATGGCTTGCCCTCTTACTGTACTCCCAGACGGCTCTTCCCCGTTCAAGTTTTGGGTCTCTAAGCTGGATACATGGCCAGAGCTAAGCCAGTATGCATTGGAGGTGCTGGCTTGCCCTGCGGCTAGTGTCTTATCGGAACGTGTCTTTAGTGCCGCAGGTGGTGTACTAACAGACCGTCGCATGCGACTATCCTCCGATAACGTTGACCGGCTTACTTTCCTGAAAATGAACCAGGCCTGGATCTCGCAGGAATTTGCCACTCCTCTGCCTGATTAAGTAATTGGGTGTCATCCAGGTCTCCTGCTGTGTTCATCTTTCTACCACCTGAACTGCTATTCCTGGGCTCCAACACCGCCAGTTGCGGCTCAGAAGTGCAGGCTGCACAGTAAAAACATACGACCCAGTGTTATTGGGTTTCAGTAACGTCAGCTGATCCCCAGCTGTGTAGCCGGCAATGTGTCCTGCGACCGCCACGCTGGCACAACAACCTAAATGTAAGGGAACCTGTCCCCCCCCCCCCCCCCGTCGTTTGTTACTGAAAGAGCCATCTTGTGCAGCAGTAATGCTGCACAAGGAAAAGGTAGCTCTTTTTTTTTAGCTCTTTGCACACGCAGAACTTAACACTTATAAAATGTGTTCACTGATACCGTTATACCGTCCCGGAGCTGGGACTTTCCTTCGTAATGTGACGCAGCACAGCCGTCATTCCTACCCCCTTGGTGCCATGCGCTGCCTCCTCAGCGTTGTTTTAAGCTGTCACGGAGCCTGCGCTGTTCTGTTATCCCTTGGGCATGCCCTATTTGCGCTGCCTGTCTTCTGACATAATTTGGTGTCAGGCTGGCTGCGCCTGTGCGGCCGCGGTGCCCGAGATCCCGCCTCGCAGTGTCTTCTGATTGAGTCACACTGCGGGCCTGGGATCCATGGGCATGCGCAGTGCATATCTTCCCCTCGGGCTCTCGCTCATTTCCCTCCGCCTTCTTTAGACTGTGCGCCGTCAGCTGATCCCTAGCATGCCACGGCCGTGACACCGCACAGTCTGAAGAAGAGGGAAGGAGGGGAGTGAGAGTCGAGGTTATGCACTGTGCATGCCCATGGTTCCAAGGCCCGCAGTGGGATTACGTTAGATGAGACTGCGAGGTGGGATCTGGAGCAGCGTGGACGCACAGGCACTGACAGCCTGACACCAAATTATGTCAGAAGACAGGCAGCGCTAATTGGGCATGGCCAAGGGCTAACAGAACAGCGCAGGCTCCGTGGCAGCTTAAAACAACGCTGAGGAGGCAGCGCACGGCATCAAGGGGATAGGAATGACAGCTGTGCTGTGTCCCATTACGAAGGAAATTCGCACCTCCGGAACGGTTTAACGGTATAAAGGGACACATTTTTAGTGTTTACTTCGGTGTTTGCAAGGAGCATAATTAAAAGAGCAACCTTTTCCTTTTGCATCCTTAGTGCTGCACAACATGGCTCTTTCAGCTACAAACGTCTTGGGGGGGGGGGTTAAAGGTTTCCTTTCAACTTGCTCCAATCAGGCTTCGGCCTACACTCTGTTCCTCTGCTCCTCCTGCTGTCCCTGGGCTCTAACACCGCCAGTTGGTGCCTGGAAGTGCTGTGTGCACAGTCAACAGTCGCTCCTCTGTTATTGGGGTTCAGTAACGTCAGCTGATCCCCAGCTGTGTGTGCGGCAATACCTCCAATCTGCTCCTCCTGCTGTCCCTGGGCTCTAACACCGCCAGTTGGTGCCTGGAAGTGCTGTGTGCACAGTCAACAGTCGCTCCTCTGTTATTGGGGTTCAGTAACGTCAGCTGATCCCCAGCTGTGTGTGCGGCAATACCTCCAATCTGCTCCTCCTGCTGTCCCTGGGCTCTAACACCGCCAGTTGGTGCCTGGAAGTGCTGTGTGCACAGTCAACAGTCGCTCCTCTGTTATTGGGGTTCAGTAACGTCAGCTGATCCCCAGCTGTGTATCCGGCAACGTGTCATGCGACCGCCACGCTGGCACAACTAAAATGTAAGGGGACCTGTCCCCCCCCCCCCTAGGCGTTTGTTACTGAAAGAGCCACCATGTGCAGCACTAATACTGCACAAGGGAAAGGTCGCTCTTGAAATTATGCTCCTTGCAAACGCTGAACTACACACTCATGTAATGTGTCCCCTCACACCGTCCAACCGTCCTGGAGGTGGGACTTTCCTTTGTAATGTGACGCAGCACAGCCGTCATTGCTACCCCCTTGGCACCGTGCGCTGCCTCCTTAGCGTTGTTTGATTCCGTCATGGACCCTGCGCTGTTATGTTATCCCTTGGCCATGCACAGTTTGCGCTGCCCGTCCTCTGACATCATTTGTTGTCGTCCTGGCTGCGCCTGTGCGTCCACGCTGCCCGAAATCACACCTCGCAGTGTCGTCTAATGTGATCCCACAGTGGGCCTGGTATCCATGGCCATGCGCAGTGCATATACTAGCCTCTCACTCCCCTTCTTCACGCTTCTTCAGACTAGGCGGCGTCAGCTGATCCCTAATAGCATGCCACGGCCGTGACGCCGCACAGTCTGAAGAAGCAGGAAGGAGGTGAGTGAGAGGCGATGATATGCACTGCGCATGCCCATGGATCCCTGGCCCGCAGTGGGACTACATTAGATGACACTGCAAGGTTGGATCTCGGGCAGCTTGGACGCACAGGCACTGCCAGCCTGACACCTACATGATGTCAGAAGACGGGCACCGCTAACTGTGCATGGCCAAGGGATAACATTACAGTGCGGGCTCCGTGACAGAACCAAACAACGTTGAGGAGGTGGTGCCCGGCACCAAGGGGGTTGGAATGACGGCTGTGCTGTGTCACATTACAAAGGAAAGTCCCACTTCCGGGATGGTTTGACGGTGTGAGGGGACACATTATATGAGTGTGTACTTCAGCGTTTGCAAGGAGCATAATTTTCGGAGCCACCATTTTCCATGTGCAGTATTACTGCTGTACAAGATGGCTCTTTCAGCAACAAATGCCTGGGGGGGGGGGGTTAAAGGTTCTCTTTCAACTTGCTCCACTGCAGGCTTCGGCCTACACTCTGCTCCTCTTTGATTCCCTGGGTTTCAACACTGTCAGTTGCCACCTGGAAGTGTTGTCTACACAGAAAAAAACACTAGGTGATGTGTCAGTGGGGTTCAGCACCGCCAGCTGTTCCCCTGCTGTGTAGTCGGCAACGTGTCCAGCACAAGCCACGCTGGCACAACAGAACAAAAGCTGCCACCAGTGCAGGCTTCGGCCTACACTCTGCTCCTCTCCTCCTCCTGCTGACCCTGGGCTCAAACACCGCTAGTTTTTGCCCGGAAGTGCTAGCTGCACAGAGAAAAACACCAGCCAATGTGTTAGTGGGGTTCAGCAACGCCAGCTGTTCCCCTGCTGTGTAGCCGGCAACGTGACCTGCAAACGCCATGCAGGCACAGGAACTGAAATTAAAAGGGAACCTGGCCCCACCCCCCCAGGTGTTTCTATGTATAACAGCCACCTAGTACAGCAGTACTGCTGCATTTGTACAAGGTGGCTGACTTTTTCTCCTTGCCCACGTGGAACTCAACACGTACAAAATGTGTCTCATTGAGACCATTCCACTGTCCCTGAGGTGTGACTTTCCTTTGTAATGATACGCAGCACCCCCCTTGGTAGCGTTTCCCGTCTTTTGTCATCATGGTTAGCTGGCTGCGCCTGTGCATCCGCCCTGCTAGAAACAACGCCCCTCGTTGTCATATTTATTTTGTCAGCGAGGGTGTGGTTTATGGGCACGAGCAGTGCATATGTTCGCCTGTCTTAACTCATCTCCTTCCGCCTTCTTCAGACTGTGCGGCCTCCTGGCCGTGGTAGGCGATAAGGGATCAGCTGAGGCCGCCCAGTCTGGAGCAGGTGTAAGGACATGTGTAAGCGGCAAACCTATTTACTGCACAAGGCCACGAATCCCAGCCACGCAGTGTGATTTTTTGAAAACACACTGTGGGTCTGGGATTCATGTCCATCGCTAACCGCAACGGCCGACATGAAATGAGGTCAGAAGACAGGAAGCGCTCACAGCGCATGGCCAAGGGATCACAATAGCGCAGACTCCTGTACAGCAAATAACAACGCTCAGGAATCTGCGCCCAGTACCTAGGTGCAAATTTTGACACCTGTGCTGCGTCTCGTTAAAAAGACAAGTCACGCCTCCACAACTGTTTGACAGTATAATGGGCTAAATAGTGTACGTGTTTTAGTCAGCGTGTGCAAGGAGCAAAACAAATAGAGCAACCTTTTACTTGTGCAGCATTAATGCTGCACAAGGTGTGGCTCTTGTACCTTGCAACACCTGAGGGGGGGGTTAAAGGTAACCTTTGAAATTGGTTCAACTAGGCTTCGGCCTACACTCTGCTCCTCTCCTCCTCCTGCTGACCCTGGGCTCAAACACCGCTAGTTTTTGCCCGGAAATGCTAGCTGCACAGAGAAAAACACCAGCCAATGTGTTAGTGGGGTTCAGCACCGCCAGCTGTTCCCCTGCTGTGTAGTCGGCAACGTGTCCAGCACAAGCCACGCTGGCACAACCGACCAAAAGCTGCCACCAGTGCAGGCTTCGGCCTACACTTTGCTCCTCTCCTCCTCCTGCTGACCCTGGGCTCAAACAACGCCAGTTTCTGCCCGGACATGCTAGCTGCACAGAGAAAAACACCAGCCAATGTGTTAGTGGGGTTCAGCACCGCCTGCTGTTCCCCCGCTGTGTAGCCGGCATCGTGTCCAGCACAAGCCACGCTGGCACAACCGACCAAAAGCTGCCACCAGTGCAGGCTTCGGCCTACACTTTGCTCCTCTCCTCCTCCTCCTGCTGACCCTGGGCTCTAACACCGCTAGTTTTTGCCCGGACATGCAATCTGCACAGAGAAAAACACCAGTCAATGTGTCAGTGGGGTTCAGCAACGCCAGCTGTTCCCCTGCTGTGTAGCTTGCAACGTGACCTGCAAACGCCACGCAGGCACATGAACTGAAATTGAAGGGAGCCTGCCCCCCACCCACAGGTGTTTCTATGTATATCAGCCACCTTGTACAGCAGTACTGCTGCATTTGTACGAGGTGGCTGACTTTTTCTCCTTGCCCACGTGGAACTCAACACGTACAAAATGTGTCTCATTAGAGACCATTACAATGTCCCTGAGGTGTGACTTTCCTTTGTAATGACACGCAGCACCACCCTTGTTAGCGCTGCCCGTCTTTTGACATCATTGGTTAGCTGGCTGCGCCTGTGCATCTCCCCTGCTCGAAACAACGGCCCTCGGTGTCTTATTTTTTTGGACAGCGAGGGTGTGATTGATGGGCATGTGCAGTGCATATGTTTGCCTGTGTTCACTCATCTCCTTCCGCCTTCTTCAGACTGGGTGTCCTCATGGCCGCGGCAGGCGATAAGGGATCAGATGAGGCCGCCCAGTCTGAAGCAGGTGTAAGGACATGTGTGAGCGGCAAACATATTTAGTGCACCAGGGCACGAATCCCAGCACCGCAGTGTGATTTTTTAAAAACACACTGTGGGTCTGGGATTCATGTCCATCGCTAACCGCAACGGCCGACATGAAATGAGGTCAGAAGACAGGAAGCGCTCACAGCGCATGGCCAAGGGATCACAATAGCGCAGACTCCTGTACAGCAAATAACAACGCTCAGGAATCTGCGCCCAGTACCTAGGTGCAAATTTTGACACCTGTGCTGCGTCTCGTTAAAAAGACAAGTCACGCCTCCACAACTGTTTGACAGTATAATGGGCTAAATAGTGTACGTGTTTAATTCAGCGTGTGCAAGGAGCAAAATTAAATAGAGCAACCTTTGACTTGTGCATCATTAATGCTGTTCAAGGTGTGGCTCTTGTACCTTGCAACACCTGAGGGGGGGGTTAAAGGTAACCTTTGAAATTGGTTCAACTAGGCTTCGGCCTACACTCTGCTCCTCTACTCCTCCTGCTGACCCTGGGCTCAAACACCGCTAGTTTTTGCCCGGAAATGCTAGCTGCACAGAGAAAAACACCAGCCAATGTGTTAGTGGGGTTCAGCACCGCCAGCTGTTCCCCTGCTGTGTAGTCGGCAACGTGTCCAGCACAAGCCACGCTGGCACAACAGAACAAAAGCTGCCACCAGTGCAGGCTTCGGCCTACACTTTGCTCCTCTCCTCCTCCTGCTGACCCTGGGCTCAAACAACGCCAGTTTCTGCCCGGACATGCTAGCTGCACAGAGAAAAACACCAGCCAATGTGTTAGTGGGGTTCAGCAACGCCAGCTGTTCCCCTGCTGTGCAGCTTGCAACGTGACCTGCAAACGCCACGCAGGCACATGAACTGAAATTGAAGGGAGCCTGCCCCCCACCCACAGGTGTTTCTATGTATATCAGCCACCTTGTACAGCAGTACTGCTGCATTTGTACGAGGTGGCTGACTTTTTCTCCTTGCCCACGTGGAACTCAACACGTAAAAAATGTGTCTCATTAGAGACCATTACAATGTCCCTGAGGTGTGACTTTCCTTTGTAATGACACGCAGCACCCCCATTGTTAGCGCTGCCCGTCTCCTGACATCATTGGTTGGCTGGCTGTGCCTGTGCGTCCCCCCTGCCCGACACAACGCCCCCCGTTGTCTCATATATTTTGACTGCGAGGGTGTGATTGATGGGCACGAGCAGTGCATATGTTCCCCTGTTTTCACTCCCCTCCTTCCGCCTTCTTCTGACTGTGCGGCCTCATGGCCGCGGCATGCGATAAGGGATCAGCTGAGGCCGCCCAGTCTGAAGCAGGTGTAAGGACATGTGTGAGCGGCGAACATATTTACTGCACAAGGCCACGAATCCCAGCAGCGCAGTGTGACTTTAGGAAAAGCCACTGTGGGTCTGGGATTTATGGCCATCGTTAACCGCACCGGCCAACATGAAATGAGGTCATGAGACGGCCTGCACTAACAGGGTATTGCCAAGGGATAACACAAGAGCGCAGACTCCTGTACAGCAAATAACAACGCTCAGGAATCTGCGCCCAGTACCTAGGTGCAAATTTTGACACCTGTGCTGCGTCTCGTTAAAAAGACAAGTCACGCCTCCACAACTGTTTGACAGTATAATGGGCTAAATAGTGTACGTGTTTAATTCAGCGTGTGCAAGGAGCAAAATTAAATAGAGCAACCTTTGACTTGTGCATCATTAATGCTGTTCAAGGTGTGGCTCTTGTACCTTGCAACACCTGAGGGGGGGGTTAAAGGTAACCTTTGAAATTGGTTCAACTAGGCTTCGGCCTACACTCTGCTCCTCTACTCCTCCTGCTGACCCTGGGCTCAAACACCGCTAGTTTTTGCCCGGAAATGCTAGCTGCACAGAGAAAAACACCAGCCAATGTGTTAGTGGGGTTCAGCACCGCCAGCTGTTCCCCTGCTGTGTAGTCGGCAACGTGTCCAGCACAAGCCACGCTGGCACAACAGAACAAAAGCTGCCACCAGTGCAGGCTTCGGCCTACACTTTGCTCCTCTCCTCCTCCTGCTGACCCTGGGCTCAAACAACGCCAGTTTCTGCCCGGACATGCTAGCTGCACAGAGAAAAACACCAGCCAATGTGTTAGTGGGGTTCAGCAACGCCAGCTGTTCCCCTGCTGTGCAGCTTGCAACGTGACCTGCAAACGCCACGCAGGCACATGAACTGAAATTGAAGGGAGCCTGCCCCCCACCCACAGGTGTTTCTATGTATATCAGCCACCTTGTACAGCAGTACTGCTGCATTTGTACGAGGTGGCTGACTTTTTCTCCTTGCCCACGTGGAACTCAACACGTAAAAAATGTGTCTCATTAGAGACCATTACAATGTCCCTGAGGTGTGACTTTCCTTTGTAATGACACGCAGCACCCCCATTGTTAGCGCTGCCCGTCTCCTGACATCATTGGTTGGCTGGCTGTGCCTGTGCGTCCCCCCTGCCCGACACAACGCCCCCCATTGTCTCATATATTTTGACTGCGAGGGTGTGATTGATGGGCACGAGCAGTGCATATGTTCCCCTGTTTTCACTCCCCTCCTTCCGCCTTCTTCTGACTGTGCGGCCTCATGGCCGCGGCATGCGATAAGGGATCAGCTGAGGCCGCCCAGTCTGAAGCAGGTGTAAGGACATGTGTGAGCGGCGAACATATTTACTGCACAAGGCCACGAATCCCAGCAGCGCAGTGTGACTTTAGGAAAAGCCACTGTGGGTCTGGGATTTATGGCCATCGTTAACCGCACCGGCCAACATGAAATGAGGTCATGAGACGGCCTGCACTAACAGGGTATTGCCAAGGGATAACACAAGAGCGCAGACTCCTGTACAGCAAATAACAACGCTCAGGAATCTGCGCCCAGTACCTAGGTGCAAATTTTGACACCTGTGCTGCGTCTCGTTAAAAAGACAAGTCACGCCTCCACAACTGTTTGACAGTATAATGGGCTAAATAGTGTACGTGTTTAATTCAGCGTGTGCAAGGAGCAAAATTAAATAGAGCAACCTTTGACTTGTGCATCATTAATGCTGTTCAAGGTGTGGCTCTTGTACCTTGCAACACCTGAGGGGGGGGTTAAAGGTAACCTTTGAAATTGGTTCAACTAGGCTTCGGCCTACACTCTGCTCCTCTACTCCTCCTGCTGACCCTGGGCTCAAACACCGCTAGTTTTTGCCCGGAAATGCTAGCTGCACAGAGAAAAACACCAGCCAATGTGTTAGTGGGGTTCAGCACCGCCAGCTGTTCCCCTGCTGTGTAGTCGGCAACGTGTCCAGCACAAGCCACGCTGGCACAACAGAACAAAAGCTGCCACCAGTGCAGGCTTCGGCCTACACTTTGCTCCTCTCCTCCTCCTGCTGACCCTGGGCTCAAACAACGCCAGTTTCTGCCCGGACATGCTAGCTGCACAGAGAAAAACACCAGCCAATGTGTTAGTGTGGTTCAGCACCGCCAGCTGTTCCCCCGCTGTGTAGCCGGCATCGTGTCCAGCACAAGCCACGCTGGCACAACCGACCAAAAGCTGCCACCAGTGCAGGCTTCGGCCTACACTTTGCTCCTCTCCTCCTCCTCCTGCTGACCCTGGGCTCTAACACCGCTAGTTTTTGCCCGGACATGCAATCTGCACAGAGAAAAACACCAGTCAATGTGTCAGTGGGGTTCAGCAACGCCAGCTGTTCCCCTGCTGTGTAGCTTGCAACGTGACCTGCAAACGCCACGCAGGCACATGAACTGAAATTGAAGGGAGCCTGGCCCCCACCCCCAGGTGTTTCTATGTATAACAGCCACCTTGTACAGCAGTACTGCTGCATTTGTACAAGGTGGCTGACGTTTTCTCCTTGCCCACGTGGAACTCAACACGTACAAAATGTGTCTCTTTGAGACCATTCCACTGTCCCTGAGGTGTGACTTTCCTTTCTAATGATACGCAGCACCCCCCTTGGTAGCGCTTCCCGTCTTCTGACATCATTGGTTGGCTACTTGCGCCTGTTCGTCCGCCCTGCCTGAATAAAATGCTCCTCGTTGTCTTAATTATTTTGACTGCGAGGGTGTGATTGATGGGCACGAGCAGTGCATATCTTCGCCTGTCTTAACTCATCTCCTTCCGCCTTCTTCAGACTGTGCAGCCTCATGGCCGCGGCATGCGAGAAGGGATCAGCAGAGGCCGCCCAGTCTGAAGCAGGTGTAAGGACGTGTGTGAGCGGCCAAAATATTTACTGCTCAAGGCCACGAATCCCAGCACCGCAGTGTGACTTTAGGAAAAGCCACTGTGGGTCTGGGATTTATGGCCATCGTTAACCGCACCGGCCAACATGAAATGAGGTCATAAGATGGGCAGCGCTAACAGGGCATTGCCAAGGGATAACACAAGAGCGCAGACTCCTGTACAGCAAATAACAACGCTCAGGAAGCTGCGCCAAGCACCAAGGCGTTATTTTGGACACCTGTGCTGCGTCTCATCAAAAAACCAAGTCACGCATCCACTACAGTTTTACTGTAGAATGGGGTAAATTGTGTATGTCTTTCATTCAGCGTGTGCAAGTAGACAAATTAATAGAGCAACCTTTCACTTGTGCAGCATTAATACTGCACAAGGTGTGTCTCTTGTACTTTGTAACACCTGAGGGGGGGGTTAAAGGTTTCCTTTGAAATTGGTTCAACTAGGCTTCGGCCTACACTCTGCTCCTCTCCTCCTCCTCCTGCTTCAACACGGGCTCTAACATCGCAAGTTTTTGCCCGCAAGTGCTAGCTGCACAGATAAAAACACACGCCATTGTGTTAGTGGGGTTCAGCAACGCCAGCTGTTCCCCCAGTGTGTAGCCGGCAAAGTGTCCTGCAAACGCAACGCAGACACAAAGCTGCCTCCAGTGCAGGCTTCGGCCTACACTCATCTCCCCCTGCTTACCCTTTGCTCCAACACCGCTAGTTGGGGCTCTAGGAAGACAATCTTTAATAGGCAAGGCAACGCATCCGGGTTCCAGCACCGCCAGCTGGTTCTCGGCAGTGTTCTTGTCACAGGTACTCCCTCGTGCCAAGCCTGGTTTCAGCACCGTCAGCTGTTTCCGGGTTGTGTCAACTTCACTGAGACGCCTATGCTTGCCCCGTCGTGGGGCGGTCGAGTTAGCCAACTCCAGGGTGCCTCCAGTTTAGGAGCTTCCTATGTGGGCTGCGTGAACTGGTAGTCAAGGCTGGTTCTGTAGTGCCAGTAGGCCCAGCTCCCCCTGTAGGACTGTTGGGGTTCGGTAACTGCGGCTGCCTCGCGGCCTAGCTGTTCTCTCCTCTCCTGTGGGCCTTGGGGTCCACCACCTGGTTCCAGCACCGTCAGCTGGTTCCGGGCCGAGCCTTTGGCTAAGGTGCCTCCTCCTGGGTATCCGAGTTCCGCCAACGCCAGGCGGTCCTTGGTAGTGCTTTTAAGCGCGGGCACCTACAGCTTAGTAACCGGGTTCCAGCACCGTCAGCTGGTCCTCGGTCGTGCCATTGGCTCTTGCACACTGGGGCAACGCATCCGGGTTCCAGCACCGCCAGCTGGTTCTCGGCAGTGTTCTTGTCACAGGTACTCCCTCGTGCCAAGCCTGGTTTCAGCACCGTCAGCTGTTTCCGGGTTGTGTCAACTTCACTGAGACGCCTATGCTTGCCCCGTCGTGGGGCGGTCGAGTTAGCCAACTCCAGGGTGCCTCCAGTTTAGGAGCTTCCTATGTGGGCTGCGTGAACTGGTAGTCAAGGCTGGTTCTGTAGTGCCAGTAGGCCCAGCTCCCCCTGTAGGACTGTTGGGGTTCGGTAACTGCGGCTGCCTCGCGGCCTAGCTGTTCTCTCCTCTCCTGTGGGCCTTGGGGTCCACCACCTGGTTCCAGCACCGTCAGCTGGTTCCGGGCCGAGCCTTTGGCTAAGGTGCCTCCTCCTGGGTATCCGAGTTCCGCCAACGCCAGGCGGTCCTTGGTAGTGCTTTTAAGCGCGGGCACCTACAGCTTAGTAACCGGGTTCCAGCACCGTCAGCTGGTCCTCGGTCGTGCCATTGGCTCTTGCACACTGGGGCAACGCATCCGGGTTCCAGCACCGCCAGCTGGTTCTCGGCAGTGTTCTTGTCACAGGTACTCCCTCGTGCCAAGCCTGGTTTCAGCACCGTCAGCTGTTTCCGGGTTGTGTCAACTTCACTGAGACGCCTATGCTTGCCCCGTCGTGGGGCGGTCGAGTTAGCCAACTCCAGGGTGCCTCCAGTTTAGGAGCTTCCTATGTGGGCTGCGTGAACTGGTAGTCAAGGCTGGTTCTGTAGTGCCAGTAGGCCCAGCTCCCCCTGTAGGACTGTTGGGGTTCGGTAACTGCGGCTGCCTCGCGGCCTAGCTGTTCTCTCCTCTCCTGTGGGCCTTGGGGTCCACCACCTGGTTCCAGCACCGTCAGCTGTTCGGGCCGAGCCTTTGGCTAAGGTGCCTCCTCCTGGGTATCCGAGTTCCGCCAACGCCAGGCGGTCCTTGGTAGTGCTTTTAAGCGCGGGCACCTACAGCTTAGTAACCGGGTTCCAGCACCGTCAGCTGGTCCTCGGTCGTGCCATTGGCTCTTGCACACTGGGGCCAACGCATCCGGGTTCCAGGCACCGCCAGCTGGTTCTCGGGCAGTGTTCTTGTCACAGGGTACTCCCTCGTGCCAAGCCTGGTTTCAGCACCGTCAGCTGTTTCCGGGTTGTGTCAACTTCACTGAGACGCCTATGCTTGCCCCGTCGTGGGGCGGTCGAGTTAGCCAACTCCAGGGTGCCTCCAGTTTAGGAGCTTCCTATGTGGGCTGCGTGAACTGGTAGTCAAGGCTGGTTCTGTAGTGCCAGTAGGCCCAGCTCCCCCCTGTAGGACTGTTGGGGTTCGGTAACTGCGGCTGCCTCGCGGCCTAGCTGTTCTCTCCTCTCCTGTGGGCCCTTGGGGTCCACCACCTGGTTCCAGCACCGTCAGCTGGTTCCGGGCCGAGCCTTTGGCTAAGGTGCCTCCTCCTGGGTATCCGAGTTCCGCCAACGCCAGGCGGTCCTTGGTAGTGCTTTTAAGCGCGGGCACCTACAGCTTAGTAACCGGGTTCCAGCACCGTCAGCTGGTCCTCGGTCGTGCCATTGGCTCTTGCACACTGGGGCAACGCATCCGGGTTCCAGCACCGCCAGCTGGTTCTCGGCAGTGTTCTTGTCACAGGTACTTCCCTCGTGCCAAGCCTGGTTTCAGCACCGTCAGCTGTTTCCGGGTTGTGTCAACTTCACTGAGACGCCTATGCTTGCCCCGTCGTGGGGCGGTCGAGTTAGCCAACTCCAGGGTGCCTCCAGTTTAGGAGCTTCCTATGTGGGCTGCGTGAACTGGTAGTCAAGGCTGGTTCTGTAGTGCCAGTAGGCCCAGCTCCCCCTGTAGGACTGTTGGGGTTCGGTAACTGCTGCTGCCTCGCGGCCTAGCTGTTCTCTCCTCTACCCTGTGGGCCTTGGGGTCCACCACCTGGTTCCAGCACCGTCAGCTGGTTCCGGGCCGAGCCTTTGGCTAAGGTGCCTCCTCCTGGGTATCCGAGTTCCCGCCAACGCCAGGCGGTCCTTGGTAGTGCTTTTAAGCGCGGGCACCTACAGCTTAGTAACCGGGTTCCAGCACCGTCAGCTGGTCCTCGGTCGTTGCCATTGGCTCTTGCACACTGGGGCATACGCATCCGGGTTCCAGCACCGCCAGCTGGTTCTCGGCAGTGTTCTTGTCACAGGTACTCCCTCGTGCCAAGCCTGGTTTCAGCACCGTCAGCTGTTTCCGGGTTGTGTCAACTTCACTGAGACGCCTATGCTTGCCCCGTCGTGGGGCGGTCGAGTTAGCCAACTCCAGGGTGCCTCCAGTTTAGGAGCTTCCCTATGTGGGCTGCGTGAACTGGTAGTCAAGGCTGGTTCTGTAGTGCCAGTAGGCCCAGCTCCCCCTGTAGGACTGTTGGGGTTCGGTAACTGCGGCTGCCTCGCGGCCTAGCTGTTCTCTCCTCTCCTGTGGGCCTTGGGGTCCACCACCTGGTTCCAGCACCGTCAGCTGGTTCCGGGCCGAGCCTTTGGCTAAGGTGCCTCCTCCTGGGTATCCGAGTTCCGCCAACGCCAGGCGGTCCTTGGTAGTGCTTTTAAGCGCGGGCACCTACAGCTTAGTAACCGGGTTCCAGCACCGTCAGCTGGTCCTCGGTCGTGCCATTGGCTCTTGCACACTGGGGCAACGCATCCGGGTTCCAGCACCCGCCAGCTGGTTCTCGGCAGTGTTCTTGTCACAGGTACTCCTCGTGCCAAGCCTGGTTTCAGCACCGTCAGCTGTTTCCGGGTTGTGTCAACTTCACTGAGACGCCTATGCTTGCCCCGTCGTGGGGCGGTCGAGTTAGCCAACTCCAGGGTGCCTCCAGTTTAGGAGCTTCCTATGTGGGCTGCGTGAACTGGTAGTCAAGGCTGGTTCTGTAGTGCCAGTAGGCCCAGCTCCCCCTGTAGGACTGTTGGGGTTCGGTAACTGCGGCTGCCTCGCGGCCCTAGGCTGTTCTCTCCTCTCCTGTGGGCCTTGGGGTCCACCACCTGGTTCCAGCACCGTCAGCTGGTTCCGGGCCGAGCCTTTGGCTAAGGTGCCTCCTCCTGGGTATCCGAGTTCCGCCAACGCCAGGCCGGTCCTTGGTAGTGCTTTTAAGCGCGGGGCACCTACAGCTTAGTAACCGGGTTCCAGCACCGTCAGCTGGTCCTCGGTCGTGCCATTGGCTCTTGCACACTGGGCAACGGCATCCGGGTTCCAGCACCGCCAAGCTGGTTCTCGGCAGTGTTCTTGTCACAGGTACTCCCTCGTGCCAAGCCTGGTTTCAGCACCCGTCAGCTGTTTCCGGGTTGTGTCAACTTCACTGAGACGCCTATGCTTGCCCCGTCGTGGGGCGGTCGAGTTAGCCAACTCAGGGTGCCTCCAGTTTAGGAGCTTCCTATGTGGGCTGCGTGAACTGGTAGTCAAGGCTGGTTCTGTAGTGCCAGTAGGCCCCAGCTCCCCCTGTAGGACTGTTGGGGTTCGGTAACTGCGGCTGCCTCGCGCCTAGCTGTTCTCTCCTCTCCTGTGGGCCTTGGGGTCCACCAACCTGGTTCCAGCACCGTCAGCTGGTTCCGGGCCGAGCCTTTGGCTAAGGTGCCTCCTCCTGGGTATCCGAGTTCCCGCCATCGCCAGGCGGTCCTTGGTAGTGCTTTTAAGCGCGGGCACCTACAGCTTAGTAACCGGGTTCCAGCACCGTCAGCTGGTCCTCGGTCGTGCCATTGGCTCTTGCACACTGGGGCAACGCATCCCGGGTTCCAGCACCGCCAGCTGGTTCTCGGCAGTGTTCTTGTCACAGGTACTCCCTCGTGCCAAGCCTGGTTTCAGCACCGTCAGCTGTTTCCGGGTTGTGTCAACTTCACTGAGACGCCTATGCTTGCCCCGTCGTGGGGGCGGTCGAGTTAGCCAACTCCAGGGTGCCTCCAGTTTAGGAGCTTCCTATGTGGGCTGCGTGAACTGGTAGTCAAGGCTGGTTCTGTAGTGCCAGTAGGCCAGCTCCCCCCTGTAGGACTGTTGGGGTTCGGTAACTGCGGCTGCCTCGCGGCCTAGCTGTTCTCTCCTCTCCTGTGGGCCTTGGGGTCCACCACCTGGTTCCAGCACCGTCAGCTGGTTCCGGGCCGAGCCTTTGGCTAAGGTGCCTCCTCCTGGGTATCCGAGTTCCGCCAACGCCAGGCGGTCCTTGGTAGTGCTTTTAAGCGCGGGCACCTACAGCTTAGTAACCGGGTTCCAGCACCGTCAGCTGGTCCTCGGTCGTGCCATTGGCTCTTGCACACTGGGGCAACGCATCCGGGTTCCAGCACCGCCAGCTGGTTCTCGGCAGTGTTCTTGTCACAGGTACTCCCCTCGTGCCAAGCCTGGTTTCAGCACCGTCAGCTGTTTCCGGGTTGTGTCAACTTCACTGAGACGCCTATGCTTGCCCCCGTCGTGGGGCGGTCGGAGTTAGCCAACTCCAGGGTGCCTCCAGTTTAGGAGCTTCCTATGTGGCTGCGTGAACTGGTTAGTCAAGGCTGGTTCTGTAGTGCCAGTAGGCCCAGCTCCCCCTGTAGGACTGTTGGGTTCGGTAACTGCGGCTGCCTCGCGGCCTAGCTGTTCTCTTCCTCTCCTGTGGGCCTTGGGGTCCACC